>NW_012117419.1:1059-2264 GCF_000951035.1 Colobus angolensis palliatus | reverse complement strand
AGAGAGGAGGCTCTGTTTACCCAAACGTGAGGGTGGGATGGGAGTCAGAGGTCTCCAGCAACCCAGGGGCAGAGACAGACATGGTCAGGGGCAGCCGTGGGGTGTGAATGCACGGGTGTGTGGAGCAGGAGGGGAACGGGGGGGGTCACCAGTACCCTTTGGCAACCTCGGCCTCGTGGCCAGGACACCACCACCCAGGAAAGGAGTGCGAGTCCTGTTGGCTGTCCAAGGGCCTGAACCAGGATTGGAGTGGGAGCAGCTGCGAGGGTGGCCAGGGCTCAGCAGTTGGTGACCTGGGACAGACATCACGAAGCACATAGCCCTGGTTCTACGGCTCTCTGACCACCTGGGCATTGGTGCAGCGACCCTAGCTGGCCCGACATGATGGCCGTGTCCCCACCCTCCCTATTCGGTGGTGATGTTCTAATCTTGGGAAGGAAAGAAACGGGAAGGAACATTGTGTGGAACAGTGCCAGAGCAGCATGGCCCTCTCGCAAGGGATCATCTTTGTGAGGGCGATTGATCTGGTTGGTTGATTGATTCATTCATTCATTCATTCATTCATTCATCCAGTCAACACTTGCTGATGCCTCCTCTGTTCCAGATGCTCTCCAGGGTGGCCTGGGACAGAGGTGTGAGCAGCAGAAGGTGCTGCACTCCAGGAGCTGACCTCCAGGGAGGGCTGACAGCAAACCCATAGCAGACCCAAGGGTGGGGCCCGGTGGTGGTAAATGCCATGTGGGAAAGTAAAGCCAGGGAGGGTGGCTGGGCTCAATTCAGGGCAGGGCCCTGACAACCTCCCTGGCCTGGGGACCTTCCAGCCGAAGTCTGAGTGCCACGAGGTTAAGCAGACATAGGAGGAAGAGCATTTCAGGCAGAGGGAACAGCCGCTGCAAGGCACAGAGGCAGGAGGTGCCCAGAAGGTTTTGCAACAAGCATGGAGGGAGCAGGGAGCATCCTTGGCCCTCCTACAGCCTGGGGGTTAGTTTTGAGCCAGGGGTCAGGGGGTGGAGTTAGGATGGAAGGTAGCCGGAGGAGGCTATGAGCTCGGCACAAAAACCCACATCCGGCCAGCCATGGTGACTCATGCCTGTAATCCCAGTGCTTTCGTAGACTGAGGCAGGTGGATCACTTGAGGTCAGGAGTTCGAGACCAGCCTGACCAACACGGTGAAACCCCATCTCTATTAAAAATACAAAAATTAG
>NW_012117419.1:0-552 GCF_000951035.1 Colobus angolensis palliatus | reverse complement strand
ATAGGAGGAAGAGCATTTCAGGCAGAGGGAACAGCCGCTGCAAGGCACAGAGGCAGGAGGTGCCCAGAAGGTTTTGCAACAAGCATGGAGGGAGCGGGGAGCATCCTTGGCCCTCCTACAGCCTGGGGGTTAGTTTTGAGCCAGGGGCCAGGGGGTGGAGTTAGGATGGAAGGTAGCCGGAGGAGGCTATGAGCTCGGCACAAAAAACCCACATCCGGCCAGCCATGGTGACTCATGCCTGTAATCCCAGTACTTTCGTAGACTGAGGCAGGGGGATCACTTGAGGTCAGGAGTTCGAGACCAGCCTGACCAACACGGTGAAACCCCATCTCTATTAAAAATACAAAAATTAGCCAGGTGTGGTGGCAGGTGCCTGTAATTCCAGCTACTCAGGAGGCTGAGGCAGGAGAATTGCTTGAACCCAGGAGGTGGAGGTTGCAGTCCACCGAGATCGTGCTACTGCACTCCAGCCTGGGCGACAGAGTAAGATTCCATCTCAAAACAAAACAAAATAAAAACCCACATCCACTCTAGAGGCAAGGCCGAGAGTTA
>NW_012117418.1:6284-7731 GCF_000951035.1 Colobus angolensis palliatus | reverse complement strand
ATTCCTCTGCCTTTCTAGTAGAAGAGAGCAAGGAGAAAGGGGCTGACATGGGTGTTGAGTGAGCCATAATTATTAATATGATTTTTATAGTAGTTCTGAAAACTTCTGGGGATGTCCCATGGGGATTTCTGACTTTTCTCAACCATGCTGCCCCTTCCATTGAAGGCTTTGGATCTTAGGCATTGTCCTAAATATTCCAAATGGAAAGTGGCAATCAGAGGATTCCCCTGAGACTGCCCCTCCATAACTTGTTTTCTAAAAACAGCTTTCCTTTGGGCTCTGATGTAAGTCATACTTGTTGATGAAAGAGGCTATGTCCTTAACTAAGGAAACCCCAATGGAGAAATGGCTGGTGTTTGGTGTCCATGAGTGTGTAGGATGTTACCATATTAGCAAGATTCATTCTGAGGCCCAAGGGAGCTTTGTGGGATATGGGTGTTTCCACAGGACTGGATAGATGGAGGCTTAATATGAGCTGGGCACTGTGCTAAACACTTTACAAGTATTATTGTAGTCGGTGTTTCCTAAAACCCTGCCAAGTGGACAAAAGTATTGTTCAGATTTTTCAGATTAGAAAACTGAGGCTTAGAGAGGCTCAAAGGAATGGAGAGATATTTGGGGAATTTTCCTATAAACTGGACAAGATATCTCTATTTTGCTTGGAATGACCTTGGTAAAGATTTGGATGAGTTTTTAATGCTTTGTAGGTACCAAACTAATGTGTTTTCTGGACCTGATCCTGTACTGAGCATGGCCACCAGGCAGTTCTTTCCATGGGCTACACGCATTATCTCATTTCAGGAGGAGACATGGTGGATGACCTGTGAAGCTGTCAGGGCTGCCTGAAGTCTGACTTCTGAGTGTGTGGGACTATAGCTCCCTTTGGAGTGGAGCAAGTAGCCCCCTTTCTCAGCTAAATTTTTACAAGATTCTCTGTGTACATTGTCTTATTGCTTACTCAAAAGCATTATCAGAGGTATATTCAGTTTCAATATGAAACAAACTTGTCTAGCAAAATATTTACTCAGCCTTTGACCCTGTGAGTGTAAACTTTGATAATGATGAAAAAATCTGGAGCTGAAAATCAGAGCCACAGAAGGAAAATGTAGGGCTTTGAATAAGCTGCTGCATCAATGAAGCATCCTAGTCAATCAGGATGGCAGCTCTGTCCCTCCATGCAATGAGGCCCTGCTGGCCACTGCAGCACCCTCTGAGGCAGTCAGACCAATGCGCCTCAGGTCCTATCAGATTGTCAGTCACCCTCCTGAGTGCCCAAGTCCTTTCTCCCACCCGAAAAATAGTCTGAACCTCTCTCACCCCCACGCAAATAATGAATACAATGAGCCAAGTGTAAAGAAAGCCAGGAAGTTCCTACCCACCTGGATTCTGCACTACAGCCCTGGCACCTCCTCTGAGCGGGCCTACAAGGGATGAACAGCAAGAGATG
>NW_012117418.1:0-554 GCF_000951035.1 Colobus angolensis palliatus | reverse complement strand
TATTTAAAAGCACACCTTTCAGTACTTTCCAATCATTTCATATGTAACTTTTATTTCTTGGAAAAGTCTTCAGGGTTATCTGGGCAGTCATATTTGGAGCCTTTTGGGGCTCTGCTGCATTAAAAAAAAAAAAAAATTAGTACATGTTGTTAAAAAATTTAAAAGCACATTCATAAACACACATATAAACACACACAAAAAAATATGTATAGTTTCATATTATAGTTGCAAAATGGTTTCATACAGCTCTTTATTCAAATACTAGTTATTTGTGAGTGACTCCTTTTCTCGTGCCTCTCTGGGTCTTTAGCCAAGTAGATACTCAAATATTAGTTGAACAAATGAAAATCAGTATTAATGGTATATTAACAGAGGCAAATGATTTTCATGGGGGAAAAGGGCATTCATCCAAGGATACCTTAATTAAAGACTCAAATCGTAAATCGGAGAGCCAGGAAGGAAAATGAGGTTCTATGTTCAGTCATTCCTCTCCCATTCTCTAGCTCATTTGAGGAGAGTGGTCTCAACTCTAGTCTCAATGAGTATTGGGCTCT
>NW_012117417.1:7549-7924 GCF_000951035.1 Colobus angolensis palliatus | reverse complement strand
CAGCGAGACTTCGTCTCAAAAAAAAAAAAAAAAAAAACACATTATTTTCAACAGAACCAAAGAATGTTCAACCATTACATGGTATTCCAGGAGGAAAAGGTGGCATTTTAACAATATACCTGTCATACAAGAGAGTAAGATTTGCTATGAAAACAATACCTTCATTTACCTCACATTCTCAGAGTATGACCATATAGCTTCTTCTAAAGTTTATGTTTGAATGCGTTGGAATTATGAAACTAACAAATTTCATGAATAGCTAGCTAGCTACAAGATAGCTAGAATAGATATGGAAAATATAAGAGATATTTTTTGACAGAATCACAATATGTAGTAACTTTGATTAATAGTAAAGATTGGCTGGCTGGGCGCGGT
>NW_012117417.1:0-1299 GCF_000951035.1 Colobus angolensis palliatus | reverse complement strand
GATCTCTGCTCACTGCAACCTCCACCTCCCCGGTTCAAGTGATTCTCCTACTTCACCCTCCTAAATAACTGGAATTACAGGTGCCTGCCATCATTGCCCAGCTAATTTTTATATTTTTAGTAGAGACGGGGTTTCACCATGTTGGTGAGGCTGGTCTCAAACTCCTGACCTCAAGTGATCTGCCCACCTCGGCCTCCCAAAGTGCTGGGATTACAGGCATGAGCCACAGCACCTGGTCTCTTCCCTTATTTTATTTTTCTTTCTTTCTTTCTTTTTTTCTTTTTCCCGAGATGGAGTCTTGCTCTGTCACCTAGGCTGGAGTGCAGTGGTGCAATCTTGGCTCACTACGACCTCTGCCTCCTGGGGTCAAGCTATTCTCTTGCCTCAGCCTCCCGAGCAGCTGGGACTACAGGCACACATCACGACACTCTGACAATTTTTGTATTTTTAGCAGAGACGGTGTTTCACCTTATTGGCCAGGCTGGTCTCGAACTCCTGACCTCGTGATCCATCTGCCTCAGCCTCCCAAAGTGCTGGGATTACAGGCATGAGCCACCACTCCTGGCCTCTTCTCTTATTTTCAATAGGGAAAATTAGGCCTTTTGTTTTAATTTTTGTTTGTCATTATGAAACCAAAACTTAGGGGGTAGTGGCCTAGACAAAATGTAATTTCAGGAGACCCTAAAATTATTCCTATTAATGACTAAACAAATCACATTTGTAGTCAGATGTACCATGCGACTTCTAAATACCCTACTGGGGTATGTTAATTCCTTCTAAAGTGTTTGTCACTGAAAACAAATGAAGTTTTATTTGTAAAAAAGAATAGAGAAAAACAAAGTATTTGCTTACAACTTTTCCTAAAAAGGGAAAATATACAGAGTTTCACCACGAATACTAATTATACTCAAGGAAAAGTTTAAAAAAGGGATTAAGACATCATTAGATTGTTAATGTTTAAGATTGACAAGGTGTGTAATTGTTTAACCTTAGATTTTTTCATTATTTCTTCTTAGAAATGTGAATCTACCTCAAAATAATGCAATAGATTTTTGCATCTCTGGACAAAAGCGTACATATAATGTGGGTTGTGACATAAGTTTTACCCTGCTTCCTTACTCTTGAAAGCCATTAAACTTAGTCCATTCAGAATTAATTATCTCAGCAGTCAATACATCAGTGACAGTATACTATACCTGTTGCAAGTACCACAGATGGCTGAAGACATTTTTCTTTTCTTTGTTCCTTTTAAACACAGTGAGTTACTTTTCTATTTGTAGAAAAAAAAATATATATATA
>NW_012117416.1:2107-5724 GCF_000951035.1 Colobus angolensis palliatus | reverse complement strand
AAAGGATATGAACAGACATTTCTCAAAAGAAGACATTCATACAGAACTTCTTAATTGTAGGGATGTTGCTGATTCTTGTTTTAAAAGCCTGAAATGAGAAACAGTAAAATCAGGGCCTTAATAGCAGTCACAACCTTTAAGAAAAATCTCAACTTTGTCATGAGTGAAGGGTGCTTAGACCTCAGTTTATGGAGTCCAGTGCGTTGAATCTGCATTAATCCCTCAAAAAGTGTTTGCTGGATATTTCTGAAATGGATAATAATACAACTGCTGACATGTTTAGCATGAGTTATATTATCTATTAAAAAGTCACAATCAGGCACTGCATACCCCTAAAATATTCATATTCTTTTTTTTTTCTTTTGAGATGGAGTTTCACTCTGTTGCCTAGACTGGCATGCAGTGGCACAATCTCGGCTCACTGCAACCTCTACCTCCTGGGTTCAAGCAATTCTCCCACCTCAGCCTCCCAAGTAGCTGGGATTACAGGCACGCATCACCACACCTGGCTAATTTTTGTATTTTTAGTAGAGACAGGGTCTCACCATGTTGGCTAAGCTAGTCTTGAACTCCTGACCTCTAGTGATCCACCCGCCTCAGCCTCCCAAAGTGCTGGGATTACAGGCATGAGCCACCACGTCTGGTCACATTCATATTCTTGACCTATCAATTCTTGTTTTAGGAATTATTATAAAGGAATAAGTATGGGTGTGAGCAAAGAAATAGCTATAAGAGGCCAAGTGTGGTGGCTCACACCTGTAATCCTAGTACTTTGGGAGGCTGAGGTAGGAGAATTGTTTGAGCTCAGTAGTTCAAGACCAGCCCAAACAGGGTAAGACCCCCATCTCTATAAAAACTTTTTTTGAATAAAAGAAATAGCTATAAGAATGTTAACAGGGGCCAAGTACGGTGGCTCTCACCTGTAATCCCAGCACTTTGGAGGTTAAGGTAGATGGATCATGAGGTCAGGAGTTTGAGAGCAGCCTGGTCAACATGGTGAAACCCTGTCTCTACTAAAAATACAAAAATTAGCCGGGCATCGTGGCATGAGCCTCTAATCCCAGCTACTCAGCAAGCTGAGGCAGGAGAATCGCTTGAACCCAGGAGACAGAGATTACGGGGAGCCGAGATCACCCCACTGCACTCCAGCCTGGGTGACAGAGCAAGACTCTGTCCCCCACCAAAAAATAAAAAAAAAGAATGTTAACATGGTAAAAATTGGAAAGAACCTGTTTCTAGGAAAAGGAGACTGGTTATGTAAATTATGATACTTCTCTACAAGGAGTATAAACTAGTAATTTAAAATGTTCTTATGTAATAGGAAAGAGGGAGGTCCTTGAGCCCAGGGCAGAACAGAATATACACTATTTTCTGTTTTGTGCAAGAAAGTTGAGAGTTGCAAAGAATATGACTATATATTCTGATTTGCTTTTATCTGCATAAATAGGAACACTGGCAGTATACATAGGATGCCAATAAAGGGATTATGGGAGCAGGGTGGTGGGAGGGAAGGGGTGGGAATGAGACTTCTGCATTTATGCTCTTTTTACACAGCTCTCACTTTTTTTTTTTTTTTTTAAGATGAGATCTCACTCTGTTGCCCAGGCTGGAGTACAATGCATGATCTTGGCTCACTACAACCTCCATCTCCCGGGTGCAAGTGATTCTCCTGCCCCAGCCTCCTTAGTAGCTGGGATTACAGGTGAACACCACCACACCTGGCTAATTTTTTATATTTTTAGAAGAGACGGGGTCTCACCATGTTGGCCAGGCTGGTCGCAAACTCCTGACCTCTAGTGATTTGCCCGCCTCAGCCTCCCAAAGTGCTGGGATTACAAGCATGAACCATCGCACCCGGCCATAGCGCTTTTTTTTTTAAAGAAGATGTGATTCTATTGATTAATGAAAATAAAATAGCATACTATTGCAAAAGAATATTTGTTGACCTGTAAACGTATTCATGATAATTGAAAAGAATGTTAAATGAAGGCCACAAAACAATCTTTAGTATGACCCTATTTGGAGGGAAAATGCAAAATAATAGGTCAGGAAATCTCATGCAGATAACATTTGGCTGGTGAGATTATAGGTCTTTTTTCTTTTCTTTTTTGAGACAGAGTCTCGCTCTGTAGCCCAGGCTGGAGTGCAGTGGTGCGATCTCGGCTCACTGAAACCTCCACCTCCCGGGTTCAAGCACTTCTCCTGCCTCAGCCTCCTGAGTAGCTGGGATTATAGGCATGCACCATCACGCACAGCTAATTTTTGTATTTTTAGTAGAGAAGGGGTTTCACCATGTTGGCCAGACTGGTCTCGAACTCCTGACCTCAGGTGATCTGCCCGCCTCGGCCTCCTAAAATGCTGGGATTACAGGTGTAAGCCATTGTACCCGGCCAGTCTTTTTTCTTTTCTTCTTTTGGTTTACACAAACGTCTAACATAACTATATGAACTTGCATTTCTTTTATAGTAAGAAAAATTGCTAATTCTTAAACCACAAGACCCGTGGTTACCTATTAGATAAAATGTTTCTCAGGAATTGGAACAGACACCAGGTAAGGTCTTGCAGGAGCATAATTCTGTCTGAGGGCTGGGGCAGTGCCGCAGGAGGCTGACAGCACCCCCTAAGCAAATGCTTTGAACAATGGAGCAACTATGTGGGACCCCACAATCAGGGGGACTAAAAGCAGGCAGGGTCATCTGGTAGGACCTAGAGGGAGAAGCAGCAAAGACAGACGTGTCAGCTTTGCTTTGCCAGGAAGAAAAGTTTTAAAAGCACTAAAAACAGGAACCTTTTTAATGTTCATGCTAAACATCATGATGTTTAGCATCATGCTAAATGTTCATGCTAGACATCAAAATAATCAATTACTTTCCCCCTTCATAAAGTTTTATTTCCTAACAGATCCTGTAGATAAGCAAGAGAAAAATAACCAAAATGGAGAAAAGAATAATTTTTTATTTACTTTTTTTTTTTTTTTGAGAGGAGTCTCGCTGTGTTCCCAGGCTGGAGTACAGTGGCACAATCTCAGCTCACTGCAGCCTCCGCCTCCCGGGTTCAAGCGATTGTCCTGCCTCAGCTTCCTGAGTAGCTGGTATTACAAAAGCACACGCCGCCACGCCCAGTTAATTTTTGTATTTTTAGTAGAGACGGGGTTTCACCGTGTTGGCCAGGATGGTCTTGATCTATTGACCTCGCAATCTGCCCACCTCAGCCTCCCAAAGTGCTGGGATTACAGGCGTGAGCCACCGCGCCTGGTCAGAATGATTTTTAAAACAGTATTCTTGGGCTGGGCATGGTGGCTTATGCCTCTAATCCCAACACTTTGGTGGGCCAAGGCCAGGGGACTGCTTGAGGCCAGGTGTTTGAGACCACCCTGGGTAACACAGAGAAACCCCCATCTCTACAAAAAAAAAAGAAAAAAAATTAGCCAGGTATGGTGGCGCACACCTGTGGTACCAGCTACTCTGGAGGATGAGGTGGGAGGATCGCTTGAGTCCAAGAGGTCAAGTCTGCAGTGAGCCATGATCATGCCACTGCACTCCAACCTGGGCAACAGAGTTAGACCTTGTCTCAAAAAAAAACCAACAACAACAATAACAACAACAACAAAACCCCAC
>NW_012117415.1:3013-4645 GCF_000951035.1 Colobus angolensis palliatus | reverse complement strand
GGAGGCAGAGGTTGCAGTGACCCTAGATGGTGCCACTGCACTCTGGCCTGGGCGACAGAGCAAGACCCTGTCTCAAAAAACAACAAGGCCGGGCGCGGTGGCTCACGCCTATAATCCCAGCACTTTGGGAGGCCGAGGCAGGCGGATCACAAGGTCAGGAGATCGAGACCATCCTGGCGAACACGGTGAGACCCCGTTTCTACTAAAAATACAAAAAATTAGCCGAGCGTGGTGGCGGACTACAGGGTCGCAGCTATTCGAGAGGCTGAGGCAGGAGAATGGTGTGAACCTGGGAGGCGGAGGTTGCAGTGAGCCAAGATCGCGCCACTGTGCTCCAGCCTGGGTGACAGAGCCAGACTTTGTCTCAAAAAAAAAACAAAAACAAAAAACAAAAAACAAAAAAAAACAACAAAAAAAGATGACTAATCCAGTGCTTTTCTCTAGAGCCCAATTTCTAGGTTTATTTCATTTTACTTTATTTTGGAGACAGAGTCTTGCTACATTGCCCAGGCTGGCCTCGACCTGCTGGAATCAAGTGATCCTCCAAGCTCGGCCTCCCAAGTGCTGGAATTACAGGCCTGAGCCACTGCACCCAGCTTCAATTTATAGATTTAAATTTCAATGCTGTGGCCAAGATAAGAGAAAACATTCAAAGTAATCTAAAGTTCATTTCTCTTATGTTTACAAAAGATTTCAAACATTCTAACTTCTAAAATTAATACCACAGGAAGAAATTAAGGGTAAGCCCAGGCTCCATTTTGAAAGCACTGCCTGCTGATTGTTGATGACTACACAGTGAATAAAGCAAGCCAGTCAAGAACTATCCAAAGGTGTATATGCATTTCCTTCTGCCCCAATTTCAAGTTCACCTTGAAATTCATTATTATTATTTTTTTGAAACAGGGTCTCACTCTTGTCTCCCAGGCTGGAGTGCGGTGGTGCAATCATAGGTAACTACAGCCTCATCCTCCTGGGCTCAGGGGATCCTCCAGCCTCTGCCTCCTGAGTAGTTAGAACTACAGCTTTGCACTATTATGCCCAGATAAGTTTTCTATTTTTTTTTTTGTAGAGACAGGGTGTCACTGTGTTGCCCAGGCTGGTCTCAAACTCCTAGCCTCAAGCAATCCTCCCACCTTGGCCTCCCAAAATGTCAGAAATCTTTTTTTATTTCTCCTACCATTCTTTATTATTATTATTATTATTATTATATGTTGCCCAGGTTGGTCTCAAACTCCTGGGCTCAAGTGATCCTCCTGTCTCAGCTTTCCAAATTGTTGGGATTACAGGCGTGAGCCACTGTCCCCAGCCATCTCCTACCATTCCTTCTTGTATACCACATTAGTTTGCTTACTCTATCATTTGGCTTGATCTAATTTGGAGATCTGTCTCCCCACTTCCTCTTCAATGTCATCCTTTCCTGGGCAGGTTAATGTATTTTGCTACTGTCAAATATGTTCCTTTCAGATTTCGTGAGATGCACTTGATCATGACCAAAACCTCATTATCTGGGTTGTAGAAAACCAAATCCCGCTCTTCAACACCGTCTATACAGGCAGCCCTGCACCTTAACTCCAAATCCCGCTCTTCGACACCGTCTATACAGGCAGCCCTGCACCTTAACTCCAAATCCCG
>NW_012117415.1:0-593 GCF_000951035.1 Colobus angolensis palliatus | reverse complement strand
TAACTGAAATAAAGTGTCCAGAATTTTCACTATGATTCCTTGAATCCATTCTTCTATTAAAATATATTTCTATTGGCTGAAACACATTACAGTCAGATCCTGTAAATAAATTAATATTTTTTGAATTTTTTTCAGTCACAATGACAAATGCTCATTATGTTAAAAAGGTCAAGAAATACATTAAAGTATAACAAGGAAAGGCTGGACATGGTGGCTCAGGCCTGTAATCCTAGCACTTTGGGAGACTGAGGTCAGGAGACCTGAGGTCAGGAGTTCAAGACCAGCCTGGCCAACATGGTGAAACCCCCGTCTCTACTAAAAATGCAAAATTAGCCAGGCATGGTGGCACAGGCCTGTAATCTCAGCTACTTGGGAGGCTAAGTCAGGAGAATCGCTTGAACCTGGGAGGTGGAGGGTGCAGTGAGCTGAGATCGTACCATTGTACTCCAGCCTGGGCAACATGAGCAAAACTCCTGCTCAAAAAAGAAAAAAAAAAGAAAAAAAAAAATTAACTGGGCGTGGTGGAAGCTGCCTGCAATCCTTGCTACTTGGGAGGCTGAGGTTTGAGAATTGCTTGAAACCCAGGAGGTGGA
>NW_012117414.1:3187-4598 GCF_000951035.1 Colobus angolensis palliatus | reverse complement strand
ACATGGTGAAACCCCATCTCTACTAAAAACACAAGGATTGGGCCGGGCGTGGTGGCTCACGCCTGTAATCCCAGCACTTTGGGAGGCTCAGGCGGGTGGATCACGAGGTCCGGAAGTTGATACCATCCTGGCTACAAGGTGAAACTCCATCTCTACTAAAAACACAAAAAAATGGTGGCAGGCACCTGTAGTCCTAGCTACTCGGGAGGCTGAAGCAGGAGAATGGCGGGAACCCAGGAGGCGGACCTTGCAGTGAGTGGAGCTTGCGCCACTGCACTCCAGCCTGGGCAATAGAGCGAGATTCCATCTCAAAAAAAAAAAACAAAAAACCTCCACACCCCTTCCCCCATACCTTGCTCTACACATCTCTTCATCTTTTGCAGTATCCTTTGCAGCAGCACCCAACCTTTTTGGCACCAGGGACTGGTTTTGTAGAAGACAATTTTTCCCATAGACTGTGAGGGGGATGGTTTCTGGACGAAACTGTTCTACCTCAGGTCGAGCATCAGTTAGATTCTCATAGGACCATAAAATCTAGATCCCTTGCAGGCACAGTTCACAACAGGGTTAGCCCTCCAGAGAATCTCCTGCCGCAGCTGGTCTGACAGGAGGTGGAGTTCAGGCAATAATGCTCACTGGCCTCCTACGGTGGGGCCCTGTTCCTAAGAGGTCATGGACAGGGACTGGACCGCGGCCCAGGGGTGGGGACCCCTGCATTATATTAAACCAGTAAAGGTAAGTAAGTGTTCCCCTGAGTTCTTTGAGCCACTCCATCAAATTATGTGAACCCAAAGAGGAGGACATGGGAACTCCGACTTGGAGCCAATCAGTCAGGTGGAGTCAGCAGTTCCGAAGGCCTGGAATTATGACTGGTGTCTATAGCTGAGTCCCCAGCCTGTGGAATCTGACACTATTTCCAGGTAGATGGAGTTGGAATTGAATTGGAGGACATCCAGCTGGTGTCTGTTGCTTGGTGAGTGGGGTTAAAAAACCGACACATTTGGTCACAGAAGTCTTCTGTGCTGTCGTTGTTGTGGCAGTGGTGTGAGAACGGAAAAGCAAGGTTTCACAACTTTTCTAAACAGCCTGTCTCTACAAAAAATTGCAAATTAAGGCCGGGCGCGGTGGCTCAAGCCTGTAATCCCAGCACTTTGGGAGGCCGAGGCGGGCGGATCACATGAGGCCAGGAGTTCAAGATCAGCCTGGCCAACATAGTGAAACCCCATCTCTCTTAAAAATACAAACATGGTGAAACCCTGTCTCTCTTAAAAATACAAACAATAAGGCCAGATGTGGTCGCTCACACCTGTAGTCCTGGCACTTTGGGAGGCTAAAGCAGGCAGATCACATGAGGCCAGGAGTTCAAGATCAGCCTGGCCAACATAGTGAAACCCCATCTCTCTTAAAAATA
>NW_012117414.1:0-1605 GCF_000951035.1 Colobus angolensis palliatus | reverse complement strand
TGTGGTCTCGATCTCCTGACCTCGTGATCCGCCCGCCTTGGCCTCCCAAAGTGCTGGGATTACAGGCGTGAGCCACCGCGCCCGGCAAGAGTCATTTGAACTCAGGAGGCGGAGGTTGCGGTGAGCCAAGTACACACCACTGCACTCCAGCCTGGGCAACGGAGCAAGACTGTCTTAAAAACAAAGAAACAAACAAACAAAGAAAAACAAATATAGGAAGACTAAAAGAGAGAGATACAAAGTAATGACAAAAAGAAAAAGATGAATAGAAGTAGAGAAAGAAAGAGACAGAGAACAAAGGAAAGCACAGAAGCAGTGGGTACGGTGACTTACGCCTGTAAATCTCAACACTGGGAAACCAAGGTGGGAGGATCACTGAGCCCAGGAGATTGAGGCCAGCCTGGGAAACACAGTAAGACCCTGTCTCTGCAAAATATTTAAAAATTAGCCAGGCATGGTGGCGTGCACCTGTAGTCCCAACTACTTGGGAGGCTGAAGTGGGAGGATCACTTGAGCCCAGGAGGGCGAGGCTGCAGTGAGCAGTGATTGTGCCACTGCACTCCAACCTGGGTGACAGAGCGAGACCCTGACTCAAAAAAATAAGAAAGAAACAAAACTAGAGAAGCAAACAGAAAACGGGGATTTTGTTGTATTATGCTGACTAAATTATGAGCTTTTTTTTTTTTTTTTTGAGACGGAGTCTCGCTCTGTCGCCCAGGCTGGAGTGCAGTGGCGTGATCTCTGCTCACTGCAAGCTCTGCCGCCTCCCGGGTTCACGCCATTCTCCTGCCTCAGCCTCCTGAGTAGCTGGCATTACAGGCATGCGCCACCACACCTGGCTAATTTTTTTGTATTTTTAGTAGAGAGACAGGGTTTCACCATGTTGGCTAGGCTGGTTTGGAACTCTGGACCTCATGTGATCCACCCGCCTTAGCCTCCGAAAGCGCTAGGATTAAAGGTATGAGCCACCGCACCTGGCCAATATTTTCAATAATGCCCACCCCCTGCCCTCCACCCCTGCCTCAGGGCTGCCCCAGCCCCACCTGCTGCCCATCTTGCAGTCCATAATGGAGGGGCCCTCGAAGTCAGCCAGGAGGTCTTCCATCTGGTTGAAGGTCTGACCATCCTGCAGCACCATGCCATAGTAGGCAGGCACGAAAGGTCGCAGCGGGTCCTTCATCAGCTGCTCCAGGCTGCGCTGCTCACACTGACAGAAACGTTTCAGAATCCGACCATCCTCTCCTGCCTGGAAGTTCCCTAAAGATGGTAGAATAAATGAGAGGATCAGAAACTGCATCAGGAAGAGAACCTCCCCCCAGCTCCCTGTTCAGGTCAGATTCTGGTCACCATTATCTTGCCCGACCCTCCTGCAATGCTCTCTCTCCCTGCAACTTTTTTTTTTTTTAATGATTTTAAGATTTTATTTTATTTTTGAGATGGAATCTTGCTCTGTTGCCCAGGCTGCAGTGCAGTGGTGTGATCTTGCCTCACTGCACTGAGTGAGCTCCGCCTCCCGGGTTTACTACATTCTCCTGCCTCAGCCTCCCAGGTAGCTAAGACTACAGGCGCCCGCCACCACACCTGGCCTTGCTTTGGCCAATAAAC
>NW_012117413.1:4128-5926 GCF_000951035.1 Colobus angolensis palliatus | reverse complement strand
GACCTTGGCTCACTGCAATCTCTGCCTCCCAGGTTCAAGCGATTCTCCTGCCTCAGCCTCTCGAGTAGCTGAGATTACAGGTGTGCACCACTATGCCCAGATAATTTTTTGCATTTTTAGTAGAGACGGGGTTTCACCATGTTAGCAGGGAAGGTCTTGATCTCCTGACCTCGTGATCCACCTGCCTCGGCCTCCCAAAGTAATGGGATTACAGGCACGAGCCACCGCGCCCGGCCAAGATAATTTGTTTTAATTAAAATCGGCTGTATTGTCTCATCAAAGTTCACATCGATCAGGAAATATTATCGATGATTGAAGACCTGTTGAATACAAGACACAAAGATGGGCAACACTGGAGTAGGCTTTTCTGCTGGGGTGACCGTGAATTCTGAAGCAGACGAGGGTGTGGAAAATGATGGCACAATAATAGTTCAGTTACAATCAGCACTCCTGCTTCTCACCTGTCGTGTCCAATAGAGTGTGCAATCTGAAACGGAAATGACGCAGCTCAGTGCAATCTGAAACGGAAATGACGCAGCTTAAAACTGTTTCACACGGATAGGGGATTTGTGGGGTTGTGTAGATCCCTTATCGTCGGCTTACTGATGTGCTGCACATGAATGAGAGGTGTTACTACAGTGATAGGAGTCTGTCGAGGGGTTTTTCTTTCTTCCTCTTTCCTCTTCTCCTCCTCTGTCCTCCCCTCTCCTCTTTTCTTCTCTCTTTTTTAATTATACTTTAAGTTCTAGGGTACATGTGCACAACGTGCAGGTTTGTTACATATGTGTACATGCGCCATGTTGGTGTGCTGCACCCATTAACTCGTCATTTACATTAGGTATATCTCCTAATGCTATCCCTCCCCCTCCCCCTCCCCACGATAGGACCCGGTGTGTGATGTTCCCCTTCCTGTGTCCAAGTGTTCCCGTTGTTCAATTCCCACCTATGAGTGTCTTCTCTCTTTTATTCCTGTAGCAGGAAGACACAGGTGGATGGTAAGGTCTAATTTCCAGAAAGCTGAGCTTTGCTGCTTGTGAACGTGGTATCTTTGGCTACCACTGAGGGTTAGACTCAGGTCCACTCCAGCAGTTATGACATATTTACTGAAATCTGTGAGCTTTTTGCTCTGGAAGTATCGAAGAGGACATGGTCAAGGCAGCAAACACATCTACAAAAAAAAAAAAAAAAGGAACAGATTGTTAACAAATAACAAGTTCTGAAGGCCAGCAAGTAAGACAGCTTTTGTTTTTTTATCAACACTGTAAGGTGCTGATTTGCTGTAAAAATAATTGCATTATAATTGGATGTGGCTTTTCAGTGTTGTTTTTTGAACAGTGTTGTTTTTTCAGTCTTTTATTCCTTTCAACATGCCACCAAACTGTTTAGTATTTTGAAGTAGGCCATGAATGCTGTGCTGGAGGATTTATTGAACAAGAAAATTAGGTGTAATCGACTAAAAATGTTATTGCAGTGAACCATCCACAGATCCATGGAAGAGAGTTATTATTCAGAATCTGCATTTTGATGGTATTCACTTTATGACATTGTAGCCATAATTTATCCTCTTTCACTACAGTTCTTAAACTAGATCCTTCCGATGTGTGTCCCAGGTCTCTTTCCCGGTTACACACCTCTGCTTCTGCACAGCGGCTCTCTGCTGCCTTCCTGCGTTGGCCTTGGAGGGAAGGGTAACTCCCTGCAGAGTATTAAATGATTGGACTGCGTCCTGTGTATGTGGCTTTGCAGCAATACCCAATGCCAGTGTGATGCGTGGTGCTTACTTCACAGAAGCCCCTTT
>NW_012117413.1:0-456 GCF_000951035.1 Colobus angolensis palliatus | reverse complement strand
TCAGAATCATTTCTTTCTGTCAGTCACTGAGTTCTGTTTCTTCTGCTTAGACCTCAGTGAGCAGGAGGCAGGCTTTCTCCAAATGATGGCAAAGATGTGAACGAGCTGCAAGTTTACATCTTCCCCTCAGCAACTCTAATGAAAAGAGTAGGCTCATTTGCAGCAGTTTTACCGGATGTCCCAGGACTGAACTCATTGGTCACATGTTCATTCTTAACCAATCACTGAGATTCTGCAGGCCGTTCCTGGACCCTAGGACTGGAGTCTGCTCCACCCGAACCCCTTTGTCTCCATGTGGGGGAAGGGTGTTTTTTTTTTTTCAGGGAAATACATGAAACAGCGGGGTTTTTTGTGTTTTGGGTTTTTTTGAGACAGAGTCTCACTCTGTTGGCCAGGCTGCAGTGCAGTGGCACAATCTTGGCTCACTGCAACCTCCGTCTCCTGGGTTCAAGCGAT
>NW_012117412.1:5428-6806 GCF_000951035.1 Colobus angolensis palliatus | reverse complement strand
ATCACTTGAGGTCAGGAGTTTGAGACCACCCTGGCCAATATGGTGAAACCCCATCTCTACCAAAAATACAAAAATTTGTATTTTTACAAATACATATATGGTGGCACATGCCTGTAGTCCCAGCTACTCATGTGGCTAAGGCAGGAGAATTGCTTGAACCCGGGAGGTGGAGGTTGCAGTGAGCCGAGATCATGCCATTGCACTCCAGCCACTCAGCCTGGGTGATAAAGTGAGGCTCCATCTCAAAAGAAAATAGACCAATTGTTACATAGAGTTGATTCAAGGCAAACACAGAGAAATGAGAGAGGCTATATAAATCTAACAAATGTATATAAATTTTACTGTTTGGCCAAGTTAGGAATACTAAGATATTGTAATTTTACTATAAACATAAACACATTGGTATTTAGGGCACAGTGGATCATAAGGAGAAGAGCAAACAGGAGACTGTGAGGATTTACGGATTAATGATAAGAATCTAGACACAGAAATACTTCTTTTCACAGAGTTTGTCACTTCGTTCTCCTGACACCTCACTCACCATGTAGTTCTACTACATTTGCACGGAACTGGAATCTCTTCTTCCCCAGTTACTAAACATTTGATTTGGGCAAATTACTAAACTCTTCTATGGCTCAGTGTCCTCATCTGTAAACTAGAAACAATAATAATACCAACAGCAAAGGGTTGTGATAAAGTGCTTTTTGTTTTTGTTTTTAAGAGACAGGGTCTCGGCTTGGCCTGCTGGCTCATGCCTGTAATCCCAACACTTTGGGAGGCCGAGGTGGACAGATACTTGAGGTCAGGAGTTCGAGACCAGCCTGGCCAACACGGTGACTCCCTGTCTCTACTAAAAATACAAAAATTAGCCAGGCCTGGTGGCACATGCCTGTACTTCCAGCCACTCATGAGGCTAAGGCATGAGAATCCCTTGAACTCAGGAGGTGGAGGTTGCAGTGAGCTCCGATCACGCCATTATACTCTAGCCTGAGCAACAGAGTGAGATTGTCTTAAAAAAGGAAAAAAAAAAGAGAGAGAGACAGGGTCCCACTCTGTCACCCAGACTGGAGTGTAATGGTGCAATCAGAGCTCACTGCAGCTTCAAACACCTGGGCTCAAGTGATCCTCCTGTTTCAGCCTCCTGAGTAGCTGGGACTATAGGCATGTATCACTAGGCCCAGCTAATTTTTTTTTTTTTTCTGTAGAGATGGGCGTCTCACTATGTTGCCTAGGCGGGTCTCAAACTTTTGCACTCAAGCAATCCTTTCATCTCAGCCTCCTACAGTGCTGGGATTACAGGCATGAACCACCACACCTGGCTGTGATAAAGTTTAAGTGAATTAATATAGAACTTAGAACAGCACATCTAAATGATATT
>NW_012117412.1:0-768 GCF_000951035.1 Colobus angolensis palliatus | reverse complement strand
CCCAGGCTGGAGTGCAATGGCACGCAATCTTGGCTCACTGCAACCTCCACCTCCTAGGTTCGAGTGATTCTCATGCCTCAGCCTCCCAAGTAGCTGGGATTACAGGCATGCACCACCACGCCCAGCAAATTTTTGTATTTTTAGGAGAGACAGGGTTTCATCATGTTGGCCAGACTGGCCATCATGTTGGATGAAGTGATCCACCCACTTCATCCTCTCAAAGTTCTGGGATTACAGGCATGCACCACCACGCCCAGCGAATTTTTGTATTTTTAAGACAGGGTTTCGCCATGCCGGCCAGGCTGGCCATCATGTTGGATGAAGTGATCCACCCACTTCATCCTCTCAAAGTTCTGGGATTACAGGCATGACTCGGCCAGCCGTATCTTTTTATGC
This sequence comes from Colobus angolensis palliatus, assembly GCF_000951035.1. Classification (NCBI taxonomy): domain Eukaryota; kingdom Metazoa; phylum Chordata; class Mammalia; order Primates; family Cercopithecidae; genus Colobus; species Colobus angolensis. The sequence continues at coordinate 372 of NW_012117412.1, read as the reverse complement.
CAGCACTCCATTATAGTTCATTTGTATTTACAACAAACTATTTTAAGACAGTTTTACAGTTTAAATATTTTAATAAAAATGCATTTTATTCTATTTTATTAATTTTTAACTTTTTTTTTTAGTGACGGGGTCTCACTCTGTCGCCCCAGGTAGACTTCAGTGGTATGATCATAGTTCACCGCAGCCTTGAACTCCTTGGCTCAAGCAACCCTCCTGCCTTATCCTTCCAAGTAGCTCGGGCCACAGGCGTTTGTTAGTACACCTGGCTTTTTTTTTTTCTTGAGACAGAGTTTCCATTCTTGTTGCCCAGACTGGAGTGCAATGGTGCAACCTTGGCTCACTGCAACCTCTCTGCCTCCCGGGTTCAGGCGA
>NW_012117411.1:3260719-3273862 GCF_000951035.1 Colobus angolensis palliatus | reverse complement strand
AGTAGCTGGGACTACAGGAGCGTACCACCATGCCCGGCTAATTTTTTGTATTTTTAGTAGAGATGGGATTTCACCATGTTGGCTAGGATGATCTCAATCTCCTGACCTCATTTATGACAAATGTCAACAAGTGCTATGAATAAAAACTTAAAATTTATGACTCATATCTACAATATGGGCAATTTCCAGCAATGTGATGTTAATTTTATCAAACATCTATAAAGCAAGACTAAATTTTAGACTACATTAAAATTGTTTTTATGTGGTTTACTAATTGCAGGCAGTTCCCTTACACCTTTTCTTCTTCTAATTCTAGTTATTTGAGAAAATATCCAATACGTTCAAATAGCATACATTTTAAAAGTAATAACCAACTTTTTACAAAAAAATACATCTTTTAAAAAACCCTATAGATATGATTAGCCTTTTCCCTCCTAGCACACCTGAAGGTTATAACATACTTCTATAGTAATCATGGATCATTACTCTAAAAAATGTTATTCCCCAGAGAACACTCAAAAAGCTATCCTCAGAAGCAGTGTTAGGGCTCTGATGCTTCAATTTTATTATGGAAACTGATTTTATTTCACCCAATATAGCAAACTTTATCCTGTCAAATAAACTTACACATATAGTATTTGAGAAACATATTAAATATACCAAAATGTGTCTAGGCCTTGAACCATGCATCTATTACCCACTTAATATAGACTTGTTCAAATCTTTCATTTTAAAGTGTCCTGATCCTAAATTCTACTTAATTTAATTTGGATACCTTTAACTTACATGGAATACATTAATTAGCTCTAATAGAAAATGTTTTAGGCCGGCTGCAGTGGCTCACACCTGTAATCCCAGCATTTTGGGAGGCCAAGGCGGTGGATCACCTGAAGTCAGGGGTTCAAGACCAGACTGGCCAACATGGAGAAACCCTGTCTCTACTAAAAATATAAAAAAAAATTAGTCGAGCCTGGTGGTGCGTGCCTGCAGTCCCAACTATTCAGGAGGCTGAGGCAAGATAATCGCCTGAACCCGGGAGGCGGAGCTTGCAGTGAGCCGAGATTGCACCACCGCACTCCAGCCTGGGAGACAGAGCGGGACTCCGTCTCAAAAATAAATAAATAAATAAACAAATAAATAAATAAATAAATAAAACGTTTATAATGCTATGAATTCTTCTTTGCCTCTTATATAGTTATGTCCTGTTAATTAATGACATTTAAAAATATCAAAATAGACTGAGCACTGCTACAGTCACATGTTCTCCATTGATATGCATAGATTTTGACTACTTCTCAAAATAGCATCAAAAACCTTCTAGAGTCAAAAAATGCTATAAAAAGGCGAGATTTTCTTTTAACCATCTACAATCTTCAGTACTTGGCACAAGATGATTGAATTAATGATGATAACTCTTTGTATCTAAGCATTCAAAATAAAATCCACGATTAGCACTTTATCAATTTCATACGTGATTGAATAAATTTTCACTCAAATTAGTTCCAATTTGCCAGTGGCAAAAACCCTCATGCTTACTCTAACATTGCTGTTTTCAAGATGTGAAATGAATTCCAAATATAAGCACGGGATTATTTAAGACAGATTTCATTTCCTGAGCTTAACTTTTGTTTTCGTTTGTTACTTTTGAGTAGCCAACCTGTATTGACTGATACATTGGAAAATATAATCATGTCAAACAGAAGATACCAAAAAAAGTAATTTTTCTTTCAAAGACAAAGTTTCACAGGAAAACTGGTAAAATCACTGATGCTCATTTAGGAAGCTTATATAAAAATGGAAATTATGGAAATTCAATTTTACTCATTTCTTTCTAGTATATATAAAGGAAAGTATATAATTATTTTTGGAATTTGATGGTAGATTCATGAAGATGACAAGTTTACTTATCTCCATTTGTGTGAAGTCAGGTTGAAATGATACACAGTCCATTTCTTAAATCTATGTAACTTTTAGAGTATATTTTGTTTTACCACTTGGGAAATGTTTTAGTTTATTTAACATATCACAGAAAAAAACTAATAATATAAGTGCCATTAAAGTTTTAAGTAGAAAAGTTCACTTTTAACAGAAATCATATTAATAGTTTTAAAAATGAGAGCTGATCTAAGAATAATGTAATTAAGTGTTAGTAATTAAAGTTAATTATACAGTCATACATAAATTGTTTATTTCGTTCTACTTAAGATTTTATTATTTGGAAAGGATAAACCAGGCTTTCTCCACAAAAATTTAGATTTTACATTCTAAATTTAAGTATATTTTAGAAAAGTATTTAGCTCTCTTATTTATAGGACTGAATAAGAAAGATGTCCAGTTAAAACTACTAGAAATGAAAAAAGATGTTCTTAACTTTTATCAGCTAAGAAATTATACAACAGAGTTATTACTTATGTAGTTCTTTATTCCAATTTCTTATCTTTCAAGATTTTCTCTTTGGTAAATTAAAATAACACTTGACATAACAATTCTAGTGTTAAATGAATTGATCTTTGTTTTTATTTGAATGAGTTTGCATGTAGTAGCTGCCAGTAGGACAGTACCCAGGCTATCACTTCAGTTCTACAGAAATAATCCTCCTCCTTATTTCTTGATGAAAATGAAAATATTCCTTCTTACAGAAATGTGCAATTATGAAAAGGGGATTCAAAAACTAGAGTGAACAAATGATTCTACATTCCATATATAACTGTGTAGTTTCCTCTATCCAGGATATAAGTAGAAAATGCCCTACTAAATTTCCCACACCTTTTCTCCCTGGCTAATGATAAACATCAAAATAAATTTTAATTCTCATCATGAGCCAGGATAAAAATGTTATCCTCCCTTAGCCTATTTTCTAAAAATTGCAGCCATTTAGCATTGATGGCAAAGGAATATTATTCTCAGATAATTGTGATGAAAGTTTCTCTTCTAAGATGTATTTCCATTCTTAATGATGACAGTTTATAATTACATCTTACAACTCAAGAGATCTGATTCCATGGTGGAGTTATAAAGTTCCATTAAAAGTCAGTATCAATCCGGCCAGATGTGGTGGCTCACACCCGTAATCCCAGCACTTTGGGAGGTTGAGATGGGTGGATCACCTGAGGTCAGGAGTTCAAGACCCGCCTGGTCAACATGGTGAAACCCCCTCTCTACTAAAAACAAAAAAAAATTAGCTGGATGTAGTGACAGGTGCCTGTAATCCCAGCTACTCAGGAGGCTGAGACAGGAGAATTGCTCGAACCTGCGAGGCAGGGGTTGCATTGAGCTGAGATAGCGCCAATGCACTCCAGCCTGGCTAACAAGGGTGAGATTCCATCTCAAAAAAAAAAAAAAAGAGTCTAGTATCAGTCCAAAGAAACAACAAAAAGGTGGGTAAAGGTCAGTGAAACATAATTTTATAAACTGCATGCATATATATGTATATTGAGATTTCTCTAAAATTTCCTGCTTTTACCTTCAACATTATATTGAAATGTATTTAAATTTATGCAATATTGTTTAAAGGAACTAAATTTTACATGATTTAGGTTCACTCCCAAACGATTTCAGATAGCTTTGCTGTAGAGTCAATTTTTAAAAAACACCATGAAATTCTTTGAAATTCTTTAGGATTTATCACTCTATTTGACTTTATAAAAGTGATAGTTGTGACCAAAACAGCTGTAATAAAATGAAAATACAGATGTCATTACTTTCATCATTGATAAGTACAAATATATTCTGCCCAATCTCACAAACAAATTAGTCGGCCACTGAGATACAATTGGTACCATTCCAATTTGTGTCTCATAAATGAAAACTGTCAATAAACATTCAGCTATGGATCTAAGGACTCTTATATTTCTAATCTGTTGGCCAGACAAATAAAGTCTAAATCACATCTTGACACTTTGCCATTAAGTCAGTCTTGCTGCTGTGCTCCAATTCTCCTTTGAATCATTAATCCAAAATATGTATTATTGCCTTATTTGTTGGATCAAGTTTCGGTCAAAAATCAGATAGGTAGTATGAGTATATAGGGTGTATGTTCCAGTTTCTCTGTAATTACATTTGTTAACTTGTATTCTGGCTCCTTGAAGACCTTGACCTCAAAGTCCTGTAGTTGAGCCCTACTGCTGTGGCAGTTCTTTTGGATGTGGCTTACCCATTTTTCTCAACTGTTATCTATTTCCTATTACCAAACTGCCCTATTGGAGTTGTTACCCATCCGTTGCTGGCTCCTGGTGAAGCTGTCTCTTGGAATACCTTTACAGAGACTACTTTCCACCTTGACTACATATTGCTCATGTCACTAGGTCTGCCTAATTTCTGAGACTCACTGCTTTGCTGAAACTATTCCTTCACTCAAATTAAATCACAGGACTGACTCAAACTCCGGTTTTCTCCTGAGTTTTTCTTAGTTATATACTGTTAGTTCTAAACATGAGATGGACTAAGGAGTAAAAACAATATGTACTTTTTTTTTTTTTTTTTTGAGATGGAGTCTCACTCTGTCACCTTGGCTGTAGTGCAGTGGCATGATCTCAGCTCACTGCAACCTCTGCCTCCTGGGTTCAAGGATTCTCCTGCCTCAGCCTCCTGAGTAACTGGGATTATAGGCCCCCACCACTGTGCCCAACTAATTTTTGTATTTTTAGTAGAGATGGGGTTTTGCCATGTTGGCCAGGCTAGTCTTGAACTCCTGACCTCAGGTGATCTGTCCGCCTTGGCCTCCCAAAGTGCTGGGATTACAGGCAGGAGCCACTGCACCCGGCCAACAATATGTACTTTTTATTCTAAATCTAGTGCACCATGTCTTTTCTCTGACTTGCTAATTAACAAAAGGAACCTCAGATTAATGTTGCAAATATAATTTTTTTCATAGTAAGATAACATTGTGTGATCAATGATGACTTGGCCTCCTATCTTGTAAGTGTCTTGTTGATTTTACTCCATGTTGTCTTCAAAATGAAGATAACGTTGAACAAGCTAAAGAATGTTAGTTTTCAGTAGTTATGTGAAATGATTTGATCATCTGTTGCTTATATAAATTATTTAATGTTATTCTAATGATAGAAACTGCCTATGGAATGTAGTAACCCTGTGTTTCTTGGTGTTGAAATGTTCAAGTATAACATGTTACTTCTGTGAGTGGTAAATTTTACATTCTGCCAGAGCAGTCAAAATGCACATAATTTTAACATATATTAAGACATAATTTCTTATCATGTAAATTACCTTCACATAAAGGAATATTCTGAAATGACAGTCTCTTTATTCATTAAATGCCTCTGGTTATCAACATATATCCACTTCCCAAGCTCTATGTTGGAAGCTGAAATTAAAATACCATAGCAGTATATAAGATCTTCATTTTTTTCCCCTGGTGCTGAAAGTAGGAAAAAGTTAATACTGTAGCATTATTCCTTCTTTAACAATTCAGTAATCATTTTTTGACCCTTACAGAAAGGAAATTTTTAAGGCTCAACTAGTGTTAGTGCAAATGAAGTTGTATCTTCTAACAAAGTACCTTCTTTAGATATAAAACAGAAGCAGTAAGCTACAATACTGTCAGCTAAAAGTTTTCTGACACACTTTGCCTAAATTGTGGGAATTCACACCACGGATGTCAGATATCATCTGTATAGTTCTATAAAAATCCTTCAAAACCCTATAGGAACCCACAAATTTCCACAATTGGCACGGTGGGGATATAACACTTTTTAGCTGAAGGCACTGTATCTCTGGGAGGATCTTTTTATTAAGAGGAACTGGAATGAGTTGTAAGTGCCACATATGGGGACTGGAATAATGTAAAAAAGAACAGCAGCTACTGATCCACACTTGTAGCACTTAAAAAAAAAGATGAGATGATAAAGAGCTGGCATAATCATAAGTTCTGTACAATCACTTTGGAAAGAGATCTCAAAGCTAACTAGCAAAGTTAATCAAAAAGTTTAGAGATTAAATAAAAATGGAATTAAATCAGAACAAAAATTTTAAGAGGACCAGAATTGTTAGAAAAAAAATAAAGTTGACTGAAAAATTGTAATTAAAAAATCTATGAAAACATATGTGAGGCAAGAAAAAGCTTTCATGTTTAGAGTTTTGCAATGCAACATAATGATCCAAAACATCAGCAAAAATAGTACAGGCTTAACAGGAATGAAAACAATGAGAAAGAGCATTCCATTTGCTCAAGTTGTCAGTCACTTTCAACTGCTTTCCTCTGAAATACAGAGCCACTCCAATTTCAAATGCTTTTGCCCACAGAGAGATCTAAGATCTGTAGGGATTTTATATAAAATATCAGCAACCAAAGATGTAGGATCTGCAAATTCTACATGTGCCTACAAATAGCAATTTAAATTTTAAGGCAACCAAAGAGAATAGAAGGAAGAAATGTAATATTATATACTTATATTTTCATTGTGTTTTGTGACAATTCACAGTTTAGATTTTCAATACTGTTTAATCCAGTGGGGGTCTAGGACCCCCTTTTAGCTATCTACAGGGCAAAATATTATCAACAGGAGAGGCCAAAGTATAATACTGAAATGATTTAACAACTGAGGTCACGAAGAAGAGGATGTTGTAAAGATGACTGGGGTATGTGATGTACACAAAGTTCTGGAGCGTGTTGAATAAGTATTTGACATGTAAATTAAAAAAAAATCTTGTGATCTCTATTGCAATTCTGAAATAATACTACATTACTCCTTTTATATGACACCTCAGCCTTTTATTTTCTTATCCTAAGGGTTTGCCTTCTAAGGACATAACAAATTAATTTTCTTATCTTATATCCAACATATTAACATTCTATATAAAAGATTTTTAACTCTCAAGCTTCAAATATTTGCTTCACTAACAGGAGAAAATAATAATCACCTACAACGAATATAGAATATTTAGCAAGCGAAACTTTGAAATGACATAGAGGCTAAGAGGAGTCAGGAATGACATATAAGAAAAGATCTGAAAACTCAACAGTACGAGACTCTAATAATCAGAAAGGGGAATGGCATGACAATGGGAGGCTTTGTGAGTAAAGCCCTCAATACAAAACCAGCTAGGGAAGAACATTTATTTTGATCTCTAGACACAACATTTGAAAATATAAAAATGGAAATCTCATTTAACATTTTCTATGAGGAAAAACAGTAAATCTGAACCAACTTATTGAGAATGAGGAGAAACAACTACTTAATACAAAAAAAAAAAAAACAACTGAGTAGAACGAAACATGGTGGGTACATCATTAAATTCCACTTCTTGCCTCAGGTTGGGAAGGAGACAGGAAATGGATTGATTGTATCAGTATGCGTTCATCTTCCAGGTCTAGTCTACATGTTTTCTTCTCATGTCATTTGAGAAGACAGTAAGTTCAAGTTATTCCAGCTTAAACACAGCATCAATCCTAACTTTTTAAACACTTTTAGAGGTAAATGTCTGTATAAAATAGGAAGCTAGTCATTTTTAATTCATATTCCATATAACTCTGAAAAAGAGGATATTGGCATTCAGGTACATAAGGGAACAATATTATAAATTGTAATGATACTCAGCTCAGACACTTAAAGTATTGTTTTCCTTCATTCACACCACGGATGGTTCTAGGACTCTGTGAACAGCAACAGAAAATAAAAATGTTTTAAAAGTCAAGTACTTACTTTGAATCAACAAGTAGTTGAGTCAAAACAGTCAAAGAAGATTCAAAAAGTTATTATGTAGAATCTATACAATATCACCTGGCTTTAACTTTTCTTACTTTTTGCTGAACTCCCCTTAAACATTCAGCTGATTTATATTGCATAAATTTTGATAATTGCTTTCAATCTGCTTTCAAAAATGTAAATAAAATTTAACAAGGTCCGGGATGATAATCATGAATGAGGTGACGGGGCCTCATTCTACTCCATGTGGAAAGCCACTTTTTAGTCACATAAATTGAAATGGTTATAAAATACATATTAATTAAATAACTACAACTGAAAATAAAACTTAAAAAGCATACTCTACCAATATTTAGAAAAATTTCTTAGCTCCCACATAAAAATGAACATTGTATTTACTCATCTGTTCTTCCTAAAATCTCTTTTGTTCTCCCTTCTTCAAGATTCTAGGAGAACCCCAGATTTTATACTCCTGTAAGTATTACTTTGTGAGGTCAAACCATTTCTAAGTAACTGTAATCTCCAATTTGATTCTTCATAATCAGTATCATACTTTTACTGAATGCTTACTTGACATAGTAGGATGTGCTAGGGGTTTCTTATACCATAATTTGTCTAAAACATAGTCTCTGTCCTTAAGGGACGTGTCATTAGGGTAGGGATATCTGCAAAGTGAACACAGATGTATGTATGAACACACGTGCACGTGCATGTGCACACACACTCACACATGTACACAAAGTATCAGTCCAAAATAGTGGTATAGGAAGCAAGTTCTTTAGAAGTGTGGAGCAGAGTGCATGGTCCTGATGGTAAAATTCCCTGGGAAAGCCTCTTGGAAAAAAATAGGACTAGTCCTGTAAGGAAAGGTAGAATTTAGGTAAGAGAGTAGAGGGGAACCAGAAAAGGGAAAGGGCAGAAATTCAAATAGTGTGAGGGAAATAAATGCATTAATTTGGAAAAAGGCCTTTATTCAGGACACTGAATAAAGCGAAAACTGGAGTGGAAGAAAAGGGTTAAAATATGGAGTATGGAATATAAATGATAATTTGGCATCTCTTGTTCTCCACAATTTGTAAGAAGCACCAGACCATATCTATTTCACTCTTCTAATGCTTCAAAAAACATCATCTCCACCAACCTCAGGTATATACTCATATTCTACTATGTAGAATTTTACTATAATGGAGTTGAATTAAAAGACTAATCAAAAAAAGCATCAGTGTTTTCTCCTGAATCTAATGATATTTAGGTTCTTAGATTCCTCAAGTAAAATGCCGAATTCTTCATCTTCCCTTTTGAACCTGCTTCTTGGGTCCTCTATTTCTCTTTGCAGACTTTCAAAGTGGCTATGAATTTTCCCAATTTTCCTCTTTGTCCCTAGCATTCAATGGGTTGTCTTGTTCTGGTATTTCTTTTCATAGCACTTCTTATATGGATTCTTTGTTCTCCACTCCTAGTCTTGTACTTACATTAGATATTACATACTGCCAGAATTAATTTTCTGCTTCCAGTCTCTCCCAATTTCAGCATATCCTCCTATACATGAGTTTCATTAAGTCATGGTTCATTCAGTACACTTTTAGATTACTCTTCCTAATGCATAGCACTGATCATGTCAAACTCAAGCTGGTAACAGTAACAAGCTGTATATTGACTGAAACAAACACCATAGCTTGGTATTTAAGTCACTCAGCAGTCTGGTCCCACTTCTTATATTCTAAATTCTATATTCCCTTATATATTCTAAATTCCTGTCAAAACTAATACTCAATGTTTTCAAGATACACATGATAAGTCCCTGATTCTGGGTTGGTATTGTTCTATTTGAGTTGTTCATTGCCTAAAACTTCAGATAACATTTTCTTATCTCAAGAATCCTTTATCCCACTGATTCAGTAATGTGCTACCTATAGTAAGTCCTTGTGTCATATTGTTTCACTTTTTATTTTTAGAGACAGATAGAGTCTCACTCTGTGGTGCAGGCTGGAGTTCCATGGCATGATCAGAGCTCACTGTAACCTCGAACTCCCTAGGCTCAAGCTATTTTCCTGACTGAGCCTACTGAGTAGCTACGACTATATATAGGCACACACCACACCCAACTAATTTTTTCAAATTATTTTTGTAGATACAGGGTCTCACTATGTTGTCCAGGCTGCTCTTGAACTCCTGGCCTCAAGCAATCCTCCCACCCTGCCCTCCCAAAATGCTGGGATTACTGGCATAAGCCACTGTGCCCGGTCTCATGTTGTCTCAGTTTTATGGATCTGCTTACTTTATGAATTATAAGAGGAGAATGAAGGAGAAGAAAATGGATTGTCAATGAAACTAACCACAAACTTACAGAGTGCCTTGAAACAAGTATTAAAATGCAAAATACAAAAATATTTTCATATTGTTCATAGACTCATTTTTAGTAACAGTGAGGTATTACAAGAAGTAATATAAATTGCTACCTATTTACACAGCACTATGGGAGACACAAGGAGCAATTATTATGTTCCAGGCACTCATTTCATTTGCAAGAATCTTATGAAGTAAGAAGCATTATATTATTACTTACCTCATTTTCAGCTGAGAAAGCTGAGGAAAGAAATGTTAAGTAACTTGCTCAATCCCACTTAGCTATTAACTATTGAATCTGGAATTGGAACCCTGACAATCTGGCATTACAACCTATGCTCTGATAGCACTAGGCCCTACTTCCTCTTGTTTACAATTGCATCAGCATAACTGCCCCCCTCTAAAACAACAAGTAACGTGACTTCATTTCAGGAGATATAACTACGCTATGTAAATGTCTTATAAAAATTATTTCACTTCTGTTTAATTTCCAAAGTATTTTGAAATGCATTCAATTATATACAACCAAATTTTGATTGAGAGAATTAGATCAATATTTCTACCTTTGCCTAATAAAATACATAACATGGTTTAAGTACAAGCATCTTAAAACTTCATAAAGGTGAAGATAGAGAATACTGAAATATTCCATAAATATTTGACATCTGTTATGCAAAAAACTAACGACAGCAGCGGAGACAGATTTAAGAATGAATATTGACTCAATATTTTGCAAGATAATTAAAATTTTGATTATAATTGATACAATTTAGAAAAGGGGAAAATTTACATTCCTTTTAATTTTTATTTTTTCTGAAATCTATTTTCAACAAACCAAGACAAATTTTCCTTTTATCTATGGAAAATAAACCGTAAGTATTTTTCACATGCACTAATTCATATAAGCATAAAATGTGTTATATATTAACTATGAACATTTTAACTTTATAAAGCCATAGCAGCAATATACTGGACATTATATGTATAATTTTTAGATGTTATCTAATACATACTAATGTTTCTCTGAAATATTTCATTAACTTTAATAATGAAAAGTCTGAAGTAGCAATTGCCAAATGAAAAACAAAACTCATCTAACAATGCTACAATTTAGCCCAATTACTATTTCAGGTTCTAAAATATAATGTTTAAAAAACTATTTCATTAATCATTTTTTTATTTTAATATTTTTAGCACCAGACGATTACATTTAAAAAATAAGTCTTTACATATCCTCTATAGGTAGTTTATAACAACCGCTATATGCTGCATATGAGCACAGGGAGTTACACCAACAGCTTAAACACTTTTATGAGGAATGTCTTTTATTTCTCTGAAATAGGTCTTTTTTTTAAAGCGGCAAACAGGATCTAACTCTTGTTTGCTCTTTAAAGTTTTATTGTTTTAGCATTTTATACAGGGAGTGAGCATTAGCATACTCAGGAGAACTGCTGAAAGTAAAAGGCCGCAAGCTACCCACTGCATGGCTGATAGGATAAAGCGGGGATATAAAAACTTTTGTCTGATTGCTCACTTTCCTTGTTTTAGAGTACTGCTACTCTCAAGAGCATATATTCATGTTCTTTCTACTTCAAGTTTTATTACTTCTTTTGTATTATTTAATACATCTAAAGACACTTCCAAAAGACTAATTTTTCCATTTTGAAGAAGTAATGGTTTGGAACCTGATAAAACACATTAATGTTCACAGTGTGTTTTTTGCAAAGGTGATAGAGTAAAAGTGCTATAAAGCAATTAGGCATATGATCTTAAAGACATTAATATGTCAAACAGAATAAAATGTTTAAAAAGACAACAAATATCATACCCTGTGAAAGGTCAAGTGAAAATGGGTACATATAAAGAGCATATTTCTCTTGCAGACCTTTTACTAGATATTGAATGGAAAAATAAAGGAAGACAATATAAAAATGAGAGAAAGGACTAACCTTACCTCAATAACTTGTAATTAGAAGTATGTGACGTTTAATTCTAGGAAGTATAGACATAAGTTACAACTCATCCTGACAGCTAAATGGTGCACGTCCTTCACTATTCAGATTCAAATTTTTTTTCCTCTGAATTCTCAGTTCTACCAGGGTCAATACATTTTAGTAAACAAGACACTAATATGCTTGACACTATTGAATAAAGCTAGGCATTTTTTAAAGTGTCATACACATTTCTGAAATCCACAATACATCAATTTTTAATACTTCTACTCTCTCAGCTCCATTAAAAAGATGGTAGGGGAAAGATTTTAGAGTAATTAATGATATAGTTAGCTGCTAAATATTAATAGGAATCGTAGTCTTGCATAAAATATAACATATAAACCTTGCCAATACAGACGCACCAGTAATTAAAGTTGAATATATAATTACACTGATTTATAAGACAGGCAAAAAGTTACACTTTACTAGCTTCTATGTAAACTGTGGGTAACAGTTAAACTTTCCATTTTATGGTTTATAAAAATGGGCAATATCTTGACTACAGTTCATAAATAGTTTAGAGATCTGTAATAGTAGCAAAAATTATAACAACTTATTCCATCATGAATATTCTTATTGCACCATACAAACCAAACTGTGATAATGACCCATAAGATGTAGATTCATCGTAGACACTGCTTTACGCCCAAGAGAACATTAGTAGTACTAAGAATCTGTAGAGGACTGCTGGAACAATAATTATAGGGTATTTGAGATAATCTAAAAAAGTATTAAAACCGATTTTGATCAACTTTGTCATATTATGAACATGGTATAATTTAACTCCACTTAAATTTGTATTTTTAACTGATACAACAGTAAAAACTTCAGAAAAAATACTAAATTTAAGACGCGTATTAATATAGATTCTTCCCTTTAGAGAGTCTGTTAACCACACTTACATGTGCGGCTGAGGCGAGCAGCCCGGACTACTGTTTCCGTTGCTGTCAATGTGATCCAGAGAACCATTGAGGTCTTCGTGGACGGCCTGCAGTAGGCCACTGGATGCATTATTGATCAGTCCAGGATTACTTAGCAAAGGTAAACTGCTCTCTGCCAAGGCAGCCTAGTGAAATGAGAGTGTGTAAAACAACTTTCAAAATAGCATTTAAAATAATTTTTTAAACATGTATCTTCTT
>NW_012117411.1:3238219-3250719 GCF_000951035.1 Colobus angolensis palliatus | reverse complement strand
TGTACTTTGTTTAGTGTCACCCATGCTGTAGATTGGATAGATTTTGTAAAAGATAGCATTATTTTAAAAGAAACATACAATTTGACAAGCGATTACATTTTACTTTCATTTTATTGCCGTATTTTTCATCACACTCATTGTTTTCTAACTGTCACTAAATTGTTCATTTTCTTAGTCTGTTACATTGGTAGAGCTATTTACTGTTTATAAAGCAATATGCACTTACAGGTTTGGGAGATGGTTTGGGCTCTGAGGGTCGCATGTGCAAGTGGGTCATCATTGCTTGAAGACGTTCGCGTTCTTTAGAAAGCTGTTAAGAAAGAGTGAGATCAGAAGCATTTTAGAAATGACTGATATAGCTATTTTATTGCAGTGATACATCTTATCATTGAGCTTGCCTCAGAATAATGATTCCTGCATATAAAAGTCTGTGTCAGGACGAACTTATCTGGGAGGAAATGCAACTTTAGCTATGGAGGGGGAAAAACTTTTATTGCTTTTCTTATGTTAAAAGGTCAGAGAAAACAAATAACACTTCATCTTTTTGTCAATAAGAGAATTGAGGTCACAGTTGCCTCGACAGTAACAAGTTACTGAAACCATAAATTAGAAGGCCCATGGTGTCTCTTTAAAGTCCTGTGGACACTGTTAGCAATGGACTAGTGCCAACAGCTGTGAAGGGGTGAAGGGTTCTCAAAGCGAAGTGCCTGCCAGGATTGTCTACACACTTCATGCATTCCCACTGAGGTCCAGTTAGTGCCCCCTGCAATCTGCCATCATCAATCTAATTCAATAGAGTGACAGAGACCAGGCAGTGTGAAACGCTGAACTCTGCCACGGAGTCGGCATCTACACTTGCACTGGGTCTCATTACAACTGACGGACCTTACTTTTCCATCAGTCAGACACAGCAGAAGGAAAAAAAAAAAAGAGGCATAATTGGTCACACTGAAGACTGTATCATCAGCTGAACTCTTATGTTTTGGTCTACCTTTAATAAATGGTAAACAGGTTTATAAAAAGCTTTTTAAACTTTAACAGTGATGGTGCTTTTTATGTTCTTGATTATTTTACAAGTCAAAACAAAATATTTTTAGTAACTGAAAAAAGCAATGATATGATGAATTTGAAACAAGATGTAATAAAATAGGAAGAAAAATTGTATCTTTAAATGAAACAAGGTATTAGTTTTATCAAGAAAAGATCATCTTTAAGATAAAATATTAGAGAAAGCCTTAAAGGCTTAGTAAAACATAACAAGAGTCAGACTTTGGGTGATGTAATTGCTTTCTGATTAGTTCTATGAATTCTGTTTACTTGTGGCCAAATTCTGTTTCAACATTAATAGAATTTTTTTAACTTAAAACAGTAGCATTTGATACAACATGTGTATTATCATTTGTGATATAAATTATCTGCCTTTAATCTAGCTAAAGAAAACTATAAAGATTTTTTGCAAGTTCTTTAAAATTACACTACAAAAAAGAAAAGAAAAGGTTATCTTTCAGGGTGTTAGTTATATTACAGGCATGATATTGTAAAGACCGGCTGTTTGCCATAATATAAAATCTAATGGAAAAAAATCAAGGTTAGCTCATGTAAAAACTGTCTCTGTAATAAAATCATAACTAATTGTGGGAGTTTGGTCTAACCTACATTGGGAAAATCTTAGGTCTGATTACTTTGGGATATTCAAATGCATATGATGTGGTCTAAAAGTTATAAAAATATAAGTGAAAAGTAACATTAAACTACAGCAATCCTTTCTGGGTTATCAATAATTGCCACTGTTTAAAACAATCTAAAATTCCATTATCTCCATTAGTTATTGTATGGCTAAGACAATAAGATGCAGCCTGAAAGACCCAGAATCTGCTCGGTACTCAATGTAACACACCAGAATTCTGAGAAGAGTCCATTAAGTGAGCATTTGACAAACCTGTATTTCTAACTGTTGCACCACCTGCATTTGCACTCGACACTGAGCGGTGCTTCGGTCATCCAATGCGTGTTCATTGTTAAGGTGCCTAAACAAACAGAAGACACAAAACAGAATGTAAAGTGATGTCGATCTCAGTGGCATAGGCTACACTTAAAAAGCATTACACTGAAATCAGATGTTTCTCTGTGCACTGGGAAAACAGAAAGCCTTGAAACCATATAGAAAAAAGTTAAAGCTGCTTAAGTGTTGTGTGAAATTATTTATGTAATGTAAAGAGACTCTTCGAATGGCAGAAAATGTCACTGTCTCTAAGCTTACCTGTTATTACAAAAAATATTTCCCCAGACCATTTACAGAGTTCTAGTAGAAGTCATATTATTTATGCCATTTTTTTTTAAAAAAAGAACAGCTTACAAATCTATGAAGCAAAAGCAATTCTGAACAGAACAAAGGCAATTTTCTATTTCATTTCTGTTAGAACAGTTTGTTGTTTCTATGATGTATTTTAGTGAGCAATGTTTTATTTCATTGGGATGCGGTATGAATTAGGTAAAGATGGCAAATTATCATGCTGTGGAAACATCAATATTTATGAAGAACGATGATTTGCTGTTAGTAATAAAGAAACTTCATTGAAGATTCTCATCATTAGAATAATAAGATTGACATTTCATGTCCAGTGTCCTAACTAGGAGACATTTATCCTAATCTTATTTTTTAAATGGTGAAAAATAAATCATTCCAATGATCTTACTCTAACCTTGAATATGCATTAGTCTACCTTGAATGTGCATTAGTCTACCACTATTATTTCTATATAATGTTTAAAGAGATCTCTTTAATGAGTGGTATGTTAATACACCAAAAGTAATTTAGTAAAGCAGAATCTCCAACGAACATGAAAACATTTAATAATATATACTCTTTAATTTGTAATATATAATAATGTCTTTGATGCCTCCTAAAATTAAAGAAAGTAATCTTCAAGTAATTTAATACCCGTTGGTGCATCTACTTCACCAATGGGCAAACTAAGGCAACAATTTTAGAGATGTTCTCATCATTGCATATAAGTGAAATGGCATATTGAAAAGAAATTCACAAAATTAAATAATAATTTACATATTTACCCACATGGCTCAAGTATCACTTGGAATGATATAATAGTCTAAGAAGTTTATGATAGCTCTGGGTGTACTAAATTCAACAAATATATTTTTGTATCCATTCAAATTATTTACTTTTATTTCTTGAAGATCATAACGAGGCAGAAAAAATATAGACACATATATGTAAAACATATGAAGAGTAATTAAAGTCGTGTTGCTGAAAAAAGCAAATTTTATTATAAATAAAAGGTTTATTTGTTTATAGACCTAGGTTCAACAATCAGAAACCTCTGTTTTGCCTATACCTTGATAAATTAAACCAGTTTGTTTTAATACTTCCTTATTGATCATAACAGCAAAACCTCCATGTATCCTGTCACAATGTCAGTCTTGGTTGAAGAGAAATTGTGGACTAAAATAGCAAGGTGGATAAGGTCAAGCTGAAGGAGTGTGGCTGGAGTGCAGGGGAGGGACTTCCACTATACCTGTCTGCTCTCTAAGTTCAGTTCAGGTTTGTTCTGCTGTGAACCTGTGAAGAGGATTAACATTCACTCATGCTCTCTGGGAAGGAGGTATGGAATGTCAGAGTAAACCAGAGGTTAGTTAACAGAAAGTGTCACTAATTCCTAAATAACAAGACAAGATTTAAAAATTGTTTTTCAGGGTGTTTTCCTCCAAAATTTAAATGAACAGTAAGACAATTTTCTACCAGCATAATACAGTTGTGTGTTGAATTCTTAAGGCTTCATATTGCTGTGTTTCTGTAAGATTATTTTTTTTAACAAGAACTCTTGGGGAACACAAATATATTTATTCCGTATCAAAAAAATGATGCATATTTTCAAAAATACTTCAGTTATACACTGAGATTAGGGTGTAAATGCAGGAAGCAAGATAAGTAGAATATACAGGTCTGCAATAAAAGGCATAGTCAGTATAACATTTATTTTCGTGTGAAATCACTTTTTAAAATGATTTTTTACACTTGTTTACTGCTTAGTGATAATCATGATCTTATATTTAAAGAACTAAAAAAAGTACAAAATGTTTGCATTATACACTTGGGTCTTAGAGACCTATTCAATTTATCTATGCAGCTTTTATTAGAATAGAGACTGTAGACTACAATAATAGTCAATGAGGTTTTGTCTTGATTGAATTTCTCAGTGGAACACAAAAGAACCTTGCCATTAAAATAGTCCTTTATTCTCCTGTATGAAGGCGAAAGGTTTTTAAAGTGTTGTGATGTTCAGTAATGAGCCTCTATCTAAATTATCATTGGTGACAAACTCACAAAGCACTTTTCGAGGACACATAGTTATGAAATGCCAGAGCTGCCACTTTCTTTCCTGTAATTATAGGCTAGCTTGCAGCCCTTCAATGATCATTTATAGAACAGCCTCCAGTGCATTACTGAGAACTTGAAAAACACATACATACCTCTGCCACATCTCCCTTCTCCTTTCCTCGCTATTGTTTACCAGTGATATGTAAAAGAATAGTGCCTATTCATTCCCTCTACTTAATTATGCCAATCAAAGTACAGAAATAGTGTCAGATATAAATACCATGCAATAAGACTAAATAAATAGGCTAAGTATTAACATTAAATTATGAATTTATGTATTTATGACTATTTTGTGCCCAAATTATTCTCTTTTATGTTTTTATAACTATCTCAGGTACTACATATTACTGTTAAAAAATTCTCTATGATTTATAAATCAAGAATGAGATAATACTGAAAAATGAGAGGATTGGTGGATTTTCTCAGTCAGTGCCTAATTGCTGTTTCAAAATGCATATGCAAAGGGACATTTCATTAATCATTTAATCATGTCCCTTGCAGGAAGTTGGAACTAATGTTGCAAATACCCTTTTCATATGAATGCTCCATAATACTATCTTATGCATTTGATATATTGCCTATGTCATAAATTATGGCTGCTTCAAAAGGACCAAGTGGGGTTGTTATCCCTGAAGATGCTTGTTACAAAACCTTTATTAAGTTTCTTTTTTTACTTATTGGTAGTTCTATTTCACAGCTTCATACAAGGCAACAATAATACTCTTTCTGATGGCAAAGGTCTGTAAATTACCCATGCAATCACTAACACCATTTCACAGGCCTGGTCTACTTCTACTGGTCTGCTAACAAGGCGATTACACACAAATTACTGAATGCCTATGAAATATTTAAATGCATTCTACTCTACTATGCATTAATAAGAGCAAAGCAAGCTCTGGAATTCTGGTTAGCTCCAGTCCCTAATGTCCCCTAATGAGCCTCTTACCGAGACTGCAGTTCAAACAGAGAGGTGAAGAAAAAATGCAAAGGGTGCCTTCAGAAAGGCAGCACTGAACAAACATTGTGTGAGCCAGTTCTAATTTATGGGTCACTTTATAGGTATATTGATTTTTGTTTTCAAAATGGAATAAATGATGTGGTCGACTGACGTCCTTTCAAAACTGCACTGAATCTGTGCTAGGCAGGTAGTATAAACTAGAAAAAACATAAATAAGCAGTCAACTTCTTTCTAAAAACAATTAAGCAGGCACTTCAGGAAGACAAAAAGTAGGAAAGGATCCTTCCAATTTATTTAATGCATAATTCTCTTTAATGAAGGTTTTATAGATTATGAATGTATTTGGTAACTTCAATTATATACAATCCAGATTAGTGATTCAATTTTAACCTTTGTATTCTTCAAATTCATTTAAAGTTGTAGCATTTTATAAGCTAAAAAGGGATCAGATTTAAATCCAAGTATGTCAAAGACTGTTTTAACAAAATGTTTCACTTGCATATCACTGGTGTTTGATTTATTTTGCATCAAGCTTTTTATGTTTAAACACTGACAGGAGTTTAAATACAAAATGTTAGCTGTCACTATTCATTTAGTTGATTATGTGAGATGCCTTAGTTTTGAGAGATGGGGGCACTGTCACCAAAAGAAACAACATTCTGACAAGTTCAAAGAATGCCTTCTTGAGGTCATAATTTTGTAGCCATGCTGCCTAGTCAAAGACAAAGAAATAGACAATACACATTAAGTAAGAGTATAATTTTTAGAGTAGTCAGCTGCAATAAAAAGACAACAAATTTCTATTAAATAAACTATGTTTCCACTATGTTTTCTATTGCTCTTCATATAGTATCAAGCCTTAAAAATTTAATCTGTAATAAATTTAACTCATTTACACCCATCTACTAATTAATCTTTAATACATTAATATATTTATAGACACTAGCCATCCTGCCTTTCTTAAAGGGGAGTATTTCTACCTTTGTATCTTAGATGATGTTTTGTGTGCTGGCATCTATGCATGCAGGTTCAAGAACACTTGTCTGCTAAATGGAATGTTATATTGTAAACCTTTTGGCTTAAGCTCTAAAATCAATCCATCTATATTCAAGCTGACTTAGTTCCAATGGAATGATAATTAATTTTGCAGACAAACTACTCTAAAGTTTTGTCAGATGTTATTACACTTTGACATTTATAAGACAGTAATGAAGAACTAGTATTAAATGCTTTTAGTGATCTAGTGAGATACTCAATTAGTGGTCAGGAAAAATGGTTAGCTTCTGTCAACACCTACTTTACAGTAAAACTCAAAAATTTTCCTGAACACTTTTTATCCTGGATTTCCTTCATCATTTTGTATTTTCTGCTTTCATCTTGCTGTTACAAATAACTACTTCTAACTTAGTCTGAATTTTTTTTATCCAATTGAAAAGAGTGCCTCAATTAAAGAATATATAAAAATTAAAGAATATATAAGAATAAGAATATATAACAAATAAATATATAAAATACATAAATATATATAATATACAGGTACATATATATGTGTTATACATAAGCAACTGTCCTTTATAATGGCTTTTCATTTGGTGCAAGATAAACATAGAGGGATTCCACCAGTTTGTTTTGAGATGTAATGTAAAAAAAAGAATTGGGGACGCAATATATTTTCTACTTTTCTTTTTAATTTGTCATATGTCAGCTAGACAGTAAAAATGGTTTCCTTTCATTTCAAACAAAAGGATAAGCTATCTGATATCAAATTAAAGCTGAAGCTGTAAAATTTATTTCTAGTGCATACTAGAACTAAAAATGTCACAATAATATTTTCCTAAAAAACTTTTATAATAAACACTGGATATAAAATTTTGGAAGAACAGATACACAAAAAAATCAGAACTAAAAACCTTTCACAATGCTTTAATTTACCTATCATTTGCTTTCCCAAATCCTCAGTTTTCTCCATTATTACAAAGGAAAACAAAGTCATCTGAGAAAATCTGTGTAAGTGGTGACACTTTCCTTCTTCATTTTCACTTCCCACACAGATGCTAAGTAAACTTTTTTTGAATAACTGAAGTTAATTCATTTAGTGATATTATTTTCTTTCTTTTCAAATTTCTAACACATTTTAAAGAAGACAATGCCTCTATGGAAAGTATATCTAATCAATATTTCACTTCGGTTCAATATACTTACATTAGCTCTATTAACAGAATTTATCACAGATCTTTGACTTGGTGAATCTAAAGCATATCAAAACAAAAAATGGACTAAAAAAGGCCTTAAAACCTCCTGTCATTAGTTCTGTCATCCCTATAAAGTTAATGGGTTGGAAAAATGGTCAGTCTTTGGAACCAAAGTTGATATTTAATTGAAAGAAAATGCTTTTTTAATTGTAATTTGTTTTTTTTTTTTTTTAAACACTGGCATGAATATGAAAGAAGACTAAGGTAAAATGAGGGTTCATATTCATCTGATTCTTAGTAATAAACACAAAAATATTTGAGAAAAATTAAATGCTCCTTTCAATTTGCTATAAACAAAATCATACTGAAGGAAAATATGTATTTTTTCCCTAAAGATTTATTTTGAATTTTGTCAGAAAGAACAATTTGGAGCAATAAAATGCATGGTGAGTAGGTTAGTCCTATGGCATAATTTACCATTCTTAAAAAAACAGTAACAATACCCCTTTACATAATTTCAATGACAAGGAATAATATATTGATAAGGACAAATGTATTCACATGAGGAAATGGGAAATCATCTGTTAAAACAACATCCCTATGTTCTTTCTTTGCTTTAACTTTTTTTAAATTATTATTATTTTAGAGAAGAAAACTTCAGCAAACCTACCTAACATTTTTTAATGGTCTCTTTGCTTATAATCAGTTTCATACCCAAATAAACGGCAGCTCACAACTGTTTTGATAAAAGAAAAGTGTAAATTTTCATTTAAGGCCATTTACAAAGAGCCACAGTGGTATATGAAGCAAATTTTTTCTTAATTAGTTAGAAATGATAAAAGGTTAAAAAAATCTTTGTGGAAGTCTTACTGTAATTCATTTATAAAGTTATTGTGATGCCAAGTACTTGTGCCTGGTTGTTAAGGTGCTTTTGCTCTATACCCTGTAGTCAGTCTTCCATTTGTAAACACATCTTTTTGATGTTTCTGCCAACATCCTGGCAACAAAGCAGTGCAATTTCAAATGAGCTAATTAACTTAATTGTTGATGAAGCATGAAACAGTTCACTCACCCTGTTAGCTGCACCATGACAACATAAGAGTCTCAGCCTGTGAAGTTACTCATCTCCATAAGCCTATCTGTAGCTCTCTGTTTAGATCTCTTGTATACCAGAATTGTGTAAGGAAAACATTTCATGAAAGATGAATCTTTTCACTTGAAAAAGAACTCAAGATTTTTTAAAAAATAAAATACTGTATTACAAATTAAGAATACACAAAGTGTTGGTTTTAAGCTAGAGAAGCCATGTAATCTGCTATACAAAGATATAGCCATGTGTGTTTCTTGATGTTTCTAAGGGCAAAAAGTAACAATGTAAATGAAATGTAGTTATTTCTTTAAAGTTTAGCCAGTATAAACTTTCATTTTTAATTCTTGTAGTTAAATGTATATACTAAATACTATTTTAAAATATATATAAAGCCTGTAATTAAAAAACAAGCTTTCAAAATAAGTTTACTGAAAATATATATATTATGATGACTCACATAATATTAATTAGAAACTTAAAACTTAAGAGAATTCTATTTTACAAATAGGTCTGTTATAAAGTTCTCCAATGATTAATCACATATTATTGTAGGCTAATATTTTTCATTCATTCAAAAATCTTTACTAAATAATTTGTAAAATACCTTAATGAAAAGATGAAGCCTGACCTTGCTAATCCACTTGTTGGAACCCACAAAAATCTTATAGTGTGTCTTATAATGGACTTTTACTTTTCTCCTTCATTTGTTTATTTACAACGTGCCTAAAACTCCCATATAATCCAGCACCACCCCCCCGCCAAAAAAAAAAAAAAAGTAAAAAACCTACTTTAAAAACTGTCCAAAATCTTCACAAATGCTTTCACAGCCTGGCCATTTGCAAACTCCATGGCCATAGAGAGTGTGAGAGGCCCCAGTCTCCTCATGTGACGAGCTGTAGCAAAAGAACACGACGTCAGATTCATCTCAAAAAGCTATAATCGTGGCAGGCTGCTAGCGCCTGTCAGGTTACGATCAGTGACAAACAGGTCAAAACAGGTCAATTCAGCTCAGAGCAGTCAGAAAAATTTAATCGTTCTATTGAATAGTTCAACTGCCAAGGCTAGATGATGTTCCAATTAGAGGAGAAATAGAGCCAAAGATGACTGTTAATAAAGGATGAAAAACTAAGAGGACTGTATAATATCATATGCTAATGCTGCCATATGACCTTAATGTAACATTTTATCTCTAAATAAAAAATATATATTCATATGTGGTCAAGTGAAAAAAATCCTTCATTTTTAAGAAAATAATAGGACAGTCATCATAAGATTTTGAAGTGCTCTTTTTAAAGAAGATATGGACCTCTAGGATTATTTAAATTGTTTAACATTTATGTATAAACCACATGTATTTCTACTAGTTACACTTGATTTAGAAAATCTACTTTGGAACAGTATTCATTAGCTATATCTTTATATAATTACTGAAGACTTTTGATAAATGAATATTAGATAGAGAGAACCCAGAGAAATCAACCAACTTTTGGAATACACAATCATCAAATTAATCTCAATTAAAACAACAGCATGAAAGCATTCAGGAGCATACCACTTTATACTAATAAAACCAAACAAGAAATATTTTCCTTGATACTCAAATGAAGGCCGGAAACATCACTGAATTATAGAATTTTATTTTAAATGGTAGTATAATTCAATATATGTTTCTTTGAAAAACATTTGTTTATGACAAAGAATTTGTAATGGCAAGGCAGATATTCATAGTGCATAACAGAACACTATCAATCCACTACACTTACATATGAAGTTTGGAGCTTTATATATAAGCCTAAGCCATTATGTTAAGAATTCTACACTTACATTCCATCTTTTAAAAACAGATTTTTCACACTGAGCAATATTTTAGCTTATGAACTATATGCAAATTACTTTAAAGGACTTGATTAGAGAGCACTATGCCTAAATAAATGGAACTAAAGGACAAATGTACATGAATGCTCCTTTTACAAATGCAATTTTTATACAACTAAAATAAAACAATAAGTAAAAAATTATCTAACATAACACGTTTAATATTAATAACTGAAATAAAATATTTTTTCTTTGAAATTTTAGTTGAATTTAATCATAAAATTACCAGCGTAAGTTTATCTTTATGTGTTTAAATATTTCATCATGCCACAATTAAAAAGGCAAACCAGAATTTCCATCATCTAGCTTAGTATGCTTGTGTCTATATTATTTATCTGTTCTCTGATTTCTAATTCATATGTTTGAAACATATAAGAGAGATATCCATGCATCTTTAATTATTTGAAATTAAAGAACTGACTTTTAGCTTGAAAAATGTTCTCAGCAATCAGGTTAATCATAACATCTTAGTCATAAAAATATATTGATACAATCATTCCACATGCACTCATGAAAAAATAAATGTCTTCAGGCAAACTCCCCAACTATATCCATCAAACTTTTGGTATTTGAACTACTTTTCTGTAATATAAAGAATATAATAAGATAAATAAAGATTTCTAACCTCTTGTTCTATACATTTTGTCCTTGTTTCAAGTACAAATTGTTCTTTTCCATTGTCTTAATGGTGAAAATAAAATTTGATGATAGATAAATATAGAATAAAGCTCATGAGATTTACCTGTCTCGTCTTGCATTTAGAACTGAAGACTGTCCATTCACTATGGAATGATGAGTTATTGGTGGTGATGCTTTGGAAGTGGTGGAGGAGGTAGTCGAGGAGGAATTGTTAGTAGTGAGGTCTAGCCCTCCATGTTTAATGCCATTGTCTTCCATACTGTGAACTCCAGTCACTTCTTTCCATAACTGCTGAATCTCAGCAGGACTTAAGCCAGCTATAAAATGAAAGAAAGCTTCATTAACATGACAAGGTAAAGTTTATATAATGAGCTTTGTGTTATTAATAGATTAATACCAGCAACAGTGATGTTACCTGCATAAATTAATATGCAACAAAAAATCACTTTTACACTATCAGCACTAAAGCTTTTGTCTTGAAAAAAATCATTTATTTTCTAAAGAGTACCAATTTGGGAATAGTATGGGGAATACTGCCATATGAAATAATTGAGAATATTATCAAGCATTAAAAAAATCTCTGCATGTTCCATTTAAAAACTGAACTAGGTCTAGGCATGGTGGCTCACACCTGTAATCCCAGCACTCTGGGAGGCCGAGGTGGGCAAATCACTTGAGGCCAGGAGTTCAAGACCAGCCTGGCCAACATGGTGAAACCCTGTCTCTAGCAAAAATACAAAAATTAGCCAGGTGAGGTGGCGCACACCTGTAATCCCAGCTACTAGGGGTTGAGGGCAGGAGGAATGCTTGAACCCGGGAGGCAGAAGTTGCAGTGAGCTAAGATTGTACCGCTACACTCCAGCCTGGGTGAGAGTGAGACCCTGTGTCAAAAAAAAAAAAAAAAAAAAGAATAAATAAATAAAAATAAAAATTGAACTATTCAACTTTTAAGAGTAGCTTTTACTTATCGCTAGTATTAAGGTTTTGTTTTTTTTTTAAATCAGTCAGGAACTGAAAGAGAAATAAGTTTTAAAATAATATCAAAAGAAAGTAAAGAAAAAAAAAAGGGAAAATAAAAATGCCAGGGAAAAACAGTGAACACTCAACTCAAAAAAATAGGAGATTTCACAATTATCTGGTCATTTTGATATTTCTCAGAGGGGTGAACTAAATAATTAAATTTAATTTTGGTGTCTTAAAGAAACCAATATGCTTACTTAACGGGATCAATTAAGAAGAAAACATCTAAACTTCTTCATTTATGACTGATAGAGTAAATCAACTACTCATTGTAAACAATTCCCTGGTTCAGATTATGCAAATTTACTTGAATTATACAATAAAAAT
>NW_012117411.1:3222507-3238031 GCF_000951035.1 Colobus angolensis palliatus | reverse complement strand
CACTGTGTTAGCCAGGATGGTCTTGATCTCCTGACCTCATGATCCGCCCGTCTCGGCCTCCCAAAGTGCTGGGATTACAGGCGTGAGGCACCGTGCCCGGCCAATCCTTTAGTTTTTAACTATAAATTTGAAATAAAGTATTGAGAGACTATTGCTTACAGTATTTGACTTAAAAAATAGTCCTGTGTCTTAGTATATTTTTTATATACCTTGTGCTTTTTAATCCTCAGTACAAACTAATAGAGTTAGTATTATTAGTTTAAGCAATTCATGGAAAAGGAAACAAACTAAGAGAGAAGTTCAAAAATATGTCCAAGATCACCCAGCTTCCACATGGTAAAGTTGTAATTTAAATCCAGGCAGTCTGGCTTGAGTATCTTTGCTCTTAAAATACTATATTAAGAAAATATTAAAACTACTGAATAAGTAAGTACAGGGAAAAATGAAGAGACTATTTACTATATTCTGGCATTTTACTAACTGCATTACATTTATAATCTTAGTTAACTTCGCTTGAGGTTAGAAATCATTATATTTTACAAGAAGGCTCAGAAAGATTAAATATTTTGCCTGAAATCACTCAATTTATGTTCAGTGAGTAGAATTCAAACTCAATGCTCTGTGGCTCCAAAATCTATGTTCTTAATTACTATGTGCATCTATAACATCTAATATAAAGATGAAAGTACAACTCAAACTACCTCTCCCAACCTAACACACATCCACATTAGATTCTATAATGATGTAAGAGATGTGTGGGGTGAAGCAGGTTTAAATAGGCAGGGGAGATGGGGCAAGATAACAGAATATGATGGTAAGAAGAATGAACTCTCTCACTCCAGTCCCTGCAAATGGAAAAATCCCTGATCTAGATATCACTATATCTAAGTATTGGCAAGTAGCCAATAGCAACAGAAGAAGTCTCACTGTTTCAAACATAACTTCTGGTCAAATTATTCATCACAGCATTAACTTTAAATTGCTATGCCTATCACAATTTCGCACAGGTAGTTTTACTGAAGGCTATCATTTCAGTGATTCTGACTCCTTCAGATTTTAAGACAAGGCCTGAGCCTAAAGGAAAAACAGGATTATTTGGGTTTCCAAAGTTACTACAAACCATCTTTTTCCATAGAAATGAAAGTGGCTTTATAAAGAAAGGTTTCTCTGTTACATAGGAAACAACTTTTTTATATAAAGATCTATAATTATTGCTTTAACCCAGAATTCTGAAACTTTTCTGACTGTAACTTTTTGATTATCAGTTGGTGTTTTTAGGTGTCCCAAAAGGAAAACTTTATCAGCAAATCCTTTTTCATGACAGCATCAACATGTCTTTTGCACGAGAACTTTCTCCATCTTACCAGCTGCCTCTCTGCTCTACTGTCAACTCTTGCCTGCATCACAGCTATAGCCTTCCCACTGTCTTCCTGCTATTACCTTGCCTTGAATATATGAATTTACTCTTCATGGAGCAGCCAAGTATTCTCTCTATAAATGTAAATTAGGTCATGTCGCTTCCCAGGCAAGGCCTCCAAAGGCTTTTGAGAATACTTAGAGGAAAACAAAACAAGAAAACAACAACAAAAACACCCTTACTATGGCCTATGGGGCACTGCACTTATTATCTGGCTCTTGCCTGTCTCTCTGATCTCATCTAACGCGCTCTCTTCACATTTCATTCTGTCATACCAGCATTCTGTTGCTTCTCAAATGTATCAAACATTTTCTCCCTTTCCAACCTTTGCTCTGGCTGTTCCTACAACCTATTCTTGGCTTCCTCCCTCCCTTCACTTAGATGGTTCAAAGTTCACCTCCTCTAAGTTTCCAACCACACT
Organism: Colobus angolensis palliatus; assembly: GCF_000951035.1. Classification (NCBI taxonomy): domain Eukaryota; kingdom Metazoa; phylum Chordata; class Mammalia; order Primates; family Cercopithecidae; genus Colobus; species Colobus angolensis. The sequence goes on along the minus strand of NW_012117411.1, from coordinate 3,236,193 downwards.
ATCAACCCCTGCCCGTCCCCACCCTCCCTTCTAGCATTCCTTAACTCCTCATCCTATTTTTTTTAAGATCATGTATCAGTTTCTGAAACCATTTAATCTATCTATCTATCTATCTATCTATCTATCTATCTATCTATCTATCTATCTAGTCTACTTCTTGTTATCACCAGTCTCCCTCTAATACAAATGAAGTTTTATAAGAGTAGGAATTTCTTGTTTTACTGGTATATCTCCACTGCCTTGAACAGTGCCTGGCACGTGTTCAATAAATATTTGTGAATTTCATTGATTATAATAGAGTCATACATTTCTTGAAGACATGTTGGTGCCCACATGGAAGTTTTGTGACTCTTAAAGGGCATACTCTATATGAATATTGCTACAAGACAAGACTAATGTCTACAGAATTGTATATGGTACTAGTTACTTCTAACATAGATTGAGTGGCTAACAACATTTTACATCTCAGTTAAAGGCTTAGATGGTTTTAGAGATTATACCAACTAATGATGTTACTAGTAATTCAGTTTTGGGATTTTATTAATAATTTTGTTACGTAAGTATCTACTTGCCTTCTAAAAGTAGATTTCTATGATACTATTCATTTGTACTGAAAATTAGTGATATCACCACGCTATTGCAATAAGGTAACAAATATTAGGCAGTTAGTAGGCCCTCAATAAAGATTAGATGAATAAATGACCTGTTCAAATAATCCAAATAATGTTTCTTAATTAAAAACAGGAAGAAATAGTTTTAAAATATTATATAACAGATAAGAGGCAGAGAATAAAAGAAGTCAAAAAGATTCATTTTAGCAGCAGCGGGTCCTCAAATGTCAGCATATTAGAATCACCTGGGCATATTTTAAAATCTCTAAGACCTTACCACAACCTACACCAATAAAACCACAATGTTAGAAGGGAAACACAGGCATTAGTAGTTTTTGAAGCTCCAGAGGTGATTCCAATGCACAGATAATTTTGGGGGTAAATTTTTAAAAAGAGAACTATTACCTTGCTCTTGGGACAAAGCTTTCAACCTAAAAATTGCTCTGCTCTTTTATATGCATACAAAACTACTTAGAAAATGTGAAACAACTAGCCAATTGATTTTGTACAATTTTGAAAGTTTTATGAGCTTTGAAGTCTTGATGGTTTGCAATAATTAATCTAGGTTATTTTTCAGGCAGTGATATAACAAGTTCAGTATTTCCAAAACAGTGTTCTATGGAACAGTAGTCTTATAAATGCTGTTAATCTAAGGGGTCCGTGGTCTCTATCTTGGAGACTTTATTATTCATGTAAAATAGTTCTGAGATGTGTAGTAACAAGGAAAACTTGAATCTCATTTTGAAGTCAGCGTTTTTCAATTATATTTGAGGAAGAAAAACCCAAGAAACTTTTTACAATTACACTAGTTTGTGTAAGTTTTAAATACCAGGTGTAAGTTTAGGAGTCACCAACTGATCCCTAGCCCACACCCCTCCCTAGTCTTTCTATTTGAAAATGCCATGTAACCTTATCCAGTTTCTTAAACTTTCCATGTTCAAAACTAAACTCCTGTTTATACAGCCCCCTCCCTCAACCCCAACTCAGTTCTCTTTAGAGTTTTCTTCGTCTCTGTTTTATTTAACTGATACTTACATAGTGCTTTTGATATGCCAGACATTCTTCTAAGTGCTTCACATATGATATCTAATCTAATACCCCAAACCTTTGCCTTTGCACACTAAGGCAAAGAAAAGTTAAGTGCCTTGCTCTAGAGCTACTCTGTTGCAGAGCTTCCTCTCATTTTCAGGTCATTATTCATTAACCCTTTCCTCAGGACTCCTTCTGAGGGTCACCCCATTTTCCTATTGTTACTTAGGTTTTTCCTGTTCTTGCCTTTGTTTCTCTCCTATGGAGAGAAATATATTTTACTTAACTTATTTAACTTAACTATATATTTTACTTAACTTATTTATTGTCTGCCTTCTACACTAAAGTGTATGTTTTATGATGGCAGGGATTTTTGTCTGTTTGTCTGTTTTCTTCACTGCCATATGCCCAGTGTCTGTAAGAGTGCCTGCAGTCAGTGAAAGCTCAAAGAATATTACTTGAAAGAGTTTTAAAATTTGGCCAGAACACTCATGTACTGGCAAACATACTCTGGGAATCTGTGGACTAGACTATTATGATTAATAGACAACTTTTATCTTAAGTGAAGATTATTCGGTTTCTCTTATTTCAAGGATATATACACTAGAAGTGCCAAAAAGTTTTGTAATTATTCAATTTTAAAATTCCATGGCCACAAAAAATTGGGAATCCCTATTCTACTTTTGGATAATAATTTGGGTTTGTGCTTATTCACTGCCAGTACCACAAACATTAAAAGGTTTTTACCACAGGAGCTGAGTAAATGAAAGGGTAATTCCTTAATCAAATTGCCTATCATACCACAGATAATACAACTTAATAATAATTCTTATGACAGGGTCTGACTGGAGTGCAATAGCATGATCACAGATCACTGTAGCCCTGACCTCATGGGGCTGAAGTGATCTTCCCTCCTGAGCCTCCCAAGTAGCTGGGATGTGACCAACCACAAACATACGTCATCATGCTCAGCTCATTATTTTATTTTTTGTAAAGACAGGGTCTCATTGTGCTGCCCAGGCTTTTCTTGAACTCCTGAGCTAAAGTGATCCTCAGGCCTCAGCCTCCCAAATTGCTGGGATTATAGGTGTGGTCACTGTACTTGGCCTAATAATAATTCTTTAATCCCACATTCAGAGTTTGTGGAGCATCTACAAGGTGCCAAGCACTGTGCTAAGAATTAATTAAAATTAATTCATATCTAGATTATATATCCTTAAGGCACACGAGGTTTAAAAATGTCTACACTAGTTTCAACACAGCTTTGAAAATGCTAAGTTGATTTTTACTTATTACTAAAATAAGTAAAAAGCAACTTTTATTAGTAAAAAAATATCCTTAGCAGCTTTTACACACTCAAAAAAATAAAAGATTTTTTCAATGTCGTTTCTTTTTCTGTGTCCAGTAATTGATTTTTAAATGTTAAACAAATAATTGTATATATTATGATGCGAAGTATGTATGTCATTAATTTTTAATGAACTTATTTAGTGATACTCTACTTATTTTCTAAGGTTATTTATAATTTAAAGTAATAACATTGAGTTTTGGTAGAAACATTTGTATCATATATATTCCGTTAAGCCAAATTGATATTTAATATTTGAATTGGAATCACTGAGATATTACTATGTACTTTTCAGTTTTCATCTTAAATTTTATATTTTACAATGTGAAACTTAAAAACTAGTATACACACATTGCCAGAATAACTGAATCACAGAAAAGGGTATATATTACAAAAGTAGACTTCCCTACCAGCCTTGACCTCTGGATACCTATCTCTCTTCTTCAGAAGAGAGTTCCACTTTCTGGAGTATCCTTCAGAGACCCGGGTGTTCACTTATAATTTGACAAACTCAACATATTATTGATTTATATTTGACCAGAGGTCTACTATCACCTACAGATACAATGTCCATCTTTAAAATGCCTGTCTGAGAGGTGAATTAAATACACACTTGTCCAAATGCCAAATTCAGCAGAAGTAGGTATTCAGCTGAAACTGAGATCAAAGAGAAATTATCTTCACCAAAGATGGAACTTCTGGGATATGTGAATACATCTGATATTAACAAAAATTAGTACTATCATTTTTTATAGGTTGCATTTTAAAAGCTTGATTGATATTCTATTACAAAACCAATGATGTTTCATTTTTCTAGTCATATTTTAATGTGGCAAAGTTGACACATTGCTTTTGAGTCTTCCTCTCAAGATGTAAAGAATTGCCAAATAAAACTTTAAAAAAAGATTTATGAGATAAATGGAATTAAATTCATGTTAACATTATACATTCTAGTTCACAAAATAATTCTACAATAATTATAGAGTTATGATATAATTTAATCTGAATCTTTTTTATAGTTTTTCAAAAACTAACTCAACATACTCAATATTTTTCTATATATGTAAGTATTTACTAGTTTTTTAAACATAAAATTAACAGAATTCACAGGTAGCTTAGCAGAGTTTTATACCTGCAATGATAAATGTACATTTAAACTTGAATTCACTGATGAAATTTTAGCACATAAAGCACCAAATAAATTTTTTTTTTTCCCCAAGTTACAAATGGAAAACTTTCTGATATTTGAAAGGGAATACTGACATGGTAATAATTTTGCCTGACATGGATTTTTCATATTGCTAGTGTTTTTGCTACAATTACATACAGTAGTAATCTATGCAAGCACAGGATCATTGATTAAGCAGTAAATCCAGGATGCCAGAAGTAGGCATTTGGCTACTTAGACTTCCATAAGCATAGAATGAAGCCAAAGCCAAATAGCTAATTTTGGCTGAATACTGAGCCCAAAGACTATCTTCAGCACAATTCTAACTCAGCCTAAAAACATTATTATATTTTATTTCAATACATTTCATTTTTAATTGTTATTCAGCCACTCTTATTCCAAGATTCTCTCGTTCTATAATATGTTAATTCAGAAGAATCCTGGCTAGAATCTAGCATTCCCTGTTTGGTCTTTCAAATTGGTAATGAAAATCTTGTCTTTTAAGTAACTTTTGTAAATTAAAAAATATGTAAAAATTGGAGTGACAGAAAATCATCACCACATGTATTCCTATCCCTATAGTCATAGTAAATGTGTGAATATATTATGGATTAGAGTATACAAACGTTTATCGGATGTCAAAAAATATCAATGTTTAAAGTTAACTTCATCTTTCCTAACCAATAGACAATGATACTGGTTTTAAAATGTTTCACTAAATTTCATTACCAGATAATATATAAATTATGTTGTTTTCATATTACATAGATTTATAATGAGTATATTATTCAAGATGGAACTATAAATCCATCCTTTCTATTTGACTTATGTATGTATATACCTATATACCCATACTTATGTATATACCTATCATCAGTCTGTATAAAACCAAACATATACTTAGGAGATGGAAGTTTACTTGCCTAACTAAAATCCAAAATTATAGTAATATTAATGATGATCTTAAATGATTAATATTTAAAATAATTTACACTAAGATGATAAATATAAAACTTCAGAGAAGAATGTAGATAAATCTGCTATTCTACCAAAATTCTTATAATTTTGCTATTTCTCATTGTTATATATACATATTTTAATATAATTTAAGAAGCTGTAACTCTAAAAGTAGCATGAAGAAGTTGTGCTAAATTATAGGGATAAATAAAATATGGCATAGTTTTAGGTCGGGCGCAGTGGCTAATGCCTGTAATCCCAGCACTTTGGGAGGCCGAGGCAGGCGAATCACTTGAGGTCAGTGGTTCGAGACCAGCCTGGTCAACATGGTGAAACCCTGTCTCAACTAATAATATGAAAATTCGGCAGGCATGGTGGTGGGCACCTGTAATTGCAGCTACTTGGAAGGCTGAGGCAGGAGAATCGCTTGAACCCAGGAGGCGGAGGCTGCAGTGAGCTGAGTTGGTGCCACTGCACTCTAATGTGGGTGACAGAGTGAGACTCCTCAAAAAAAAAAACACACAATTTTAAAGACACAATGAGAACATCATCCATTAATCCATCATTGCATATTAATCCTACTTAGTTTTCATATGGCTATTTTTCAAGGCTAATATCAACCAACCAAAAACCTGGTGCAAAGTGAACTGGAAACTGATAATAAAAATATTCAAAATACTTTTACCTTAACCTCTAACTAAGGAAGAAATGATTCAGGGCTTAGACTGTACAACAATTTCCCATTCTAGTTTTGGGATTCCAGCACAGTACCATAATGTTAGGTTCCTTTACTGTAGCTAGTGTATTCAACATACAATGAGCATCCACAGTGATACTTTTCACACTTAATCATCTAAATCATAAAAAGAAGACGATATGCCGGTTTGTGTGGCTTACATGGCAACAACAGAAACTTTGATCAGTGAACCAACTACATTTGTGGCCCTACAATTATTCAAATGGATTTTTTTAACCTATATTAATGAAAACATAGTTTAGTGATTTCATCTTTTTTCCCTTTTAAAATATAAATTTTCTGCTCAAAGACAGATATCTTCAGATTTACTTTCCTTTCCCTAAATGTTCACCATTTTCTCATTTTATCTCTCATATATCTTATCAAGGATAAAAACAGAAAAAAAGGGAGAAACAGGGATTCTATGAAAATAAATTTTAATTTGAATTTCAGGTACTTTCTATTTGAAAACTATTAGAATGATTATATCATTATAAATTTCATTGTTAAGAGAGATGTTTTTTGCTTGTTTTGAAAGAATGTGGTTTCACAGTATGTTTTAAACAAGTTACATTGTGCTTCTATTAGCACATATTTTAAAATTTCTTCAAATGTTTACTTGAATTGCTTTAATAAAATAAGATTGTGGTAGATCATGCTTTTCTGGTGAGGAAATTCTCATATAGTTATATCCTAAATACCGATTTCATCTGAACTTTACTGAAAACAAAAAAAATTGTTTGTTTTAGGATAGTTTCTATTGAAGAAATCTATGTTTACATTGAAATAATTTTATAAACTCTTTTTTCTTTCTTACTTTTTCATGTCTTTAAATTGTACTTATTTTTCTAAAGAAGAATGTGAATAGAACATTCATTGATATAATGATGCTATCATTTATTCCAATTTTCTTTAGAGTAACTCAGAAAAATAGGCTTATTGCCTTTTCTTTTGCTATTTAAACTTTATCTTTTTTGATTTCCTAGGAGTGCTTCAATCAGGTGAATTAGAAGATTTGAAGTCAAGTGAGAGAGGAAAATCAGGAAAAAAAAGCCAAAGAGACATTAATTTGATAAATTAAAAGAGAGAACATTACCACGATACTCTTGATTTTCTTTAGTATGTCCTTTAGAGTCAGCAAAATGTGCAGCCAATGCTACTATAATATGAACTCCTCTGTGACAAATACAATTAATTTGAATTAATGTACATTTGGATCAATGTTTGTCCCAACAAAATCCAAATGCAAGTTAGAATATCCTTTTATAAAGTGTAATGATATATAACTTACCTGAATTGAGAATTTTAGCACACAGTCATTTGTTTACCATTGTTTTTCTTTTTTTATTTAAAACTCTTTCCATTTCCCAAAAGTGAAGGGTCATGGATATGACATACAACCGTATTATCAGAGTACCTCCAAATTTTTCTTACAGACAAATAAGAATACAGTTGACAGATTTTTTAAAACTATAGTTTACAATACATGCATAGGCAATATTATTTGAGAGAAAAAAGAATGGATATATCCTATGACATAGGATGGGGTTCTACAAAGCTTAACTTGAAATGTGGTCTATAGAAATTCATAAAGCCTCTCTTTTACATGTGGTGATTTCAGTGTGAGGATTGGGAACTTTTATCTTTCTCTTATCAGTTGTCCACCAAACTCCTATCAGCTCACTTAGTTAAATGGACTGCTGTCAGCCTTCCCAGTAATCCAATGCCCTGCAGATCCCTCTTGTACATTCAATAGTGCTTAAATTGTGCTGCCCTTATAAATTGTTTTGTGCCCATAAGACTAATAAATACACATTTAATATCTAAAAGCAGTATATGGTCAAATTTCTGAGCCTCTAGAAAATGGGTCACGCCACCATGTTAACAATCATGTTTTAATAATAAACTTGAAAGTCATAAAAACAAAATTTCTCAAGGTATATGGCAGAAAGATCATGAAATGGCAGAAAGTACAAGATTTGAAATGAAGCGTGCACAACATTTTGTATATACCTTGAGGCAGCGATTGGACAGGAAGTGCCGCCTGGCCAGGTGGAATGGAGATGAGTCCCTGACGCTGAAGACTGAGCAGATGCTGCTGCTGCTGGAGTTGTTGCATCTGGAGAAGCTGCTGCTGGAAGACAAGCTGCTGGGCTGCCAACTGCTGCTGCTGCTGCTGCTGCTGCTGCTGCTGCTGGTATCAGAAAACCCAAACCAGTAAACAGCAGAGGACATGGTCTGCACAAACAGCTCTCTTACAGAGAAATGCACACTTCTTTCATTGCCTGAGTGGGTTTTTTGGTTATCCCATAGTCAAAGTTCAGGGGCAGAATGTGAGTCAAGTTCTAGATTTTCAGTTGCCTTTCTTTCAATTATTAAACAGTATTAGAGAATCAAGGAACTTGCATCAAAAAAGTATGGAGCAAGGTCTAGAGATAGCATGTAATAAAGGTTTGGCTTTTTAAAATCTACTTATTGTAGATAATAATAAATTTCTCTAGATTAAAAGAACACCACTTTACAGAAATAGTCAACTTCTACAACACGCTATTTTTTTTTTTCCAACTGAATAAGTTTGATCTGCAGAGGTCCATGAATGTGGTCTCTGGTGATCTATTAGTAAACTGGGATGTACCCTTCATAGGATAGGCCTGTTAACTCTCTCTCTCTTCTCCTCTCTTGTTGAATATATTAAAGGCAGAATTATGTTCAAGGCAAAAAAAAAGTGCCCTTATTATAAGAAAAAGTATAACTTCCAATTTTGTGAGGCATTACAAGACAAACCAGAGGTCTTTGGACTCCAGAGGGTATGAGATGGCAGTCACACTTCAGAGAAAGACAAGCTGCTGTGGAAGACCTTTCCTTTTTAGTTTGGGGAAAGAGAAACTTCTGATGCGCTCACTGGAAAACAGACTGCATAATGGAGCAAGTCATGTGGATTGCCCAAAGCCTCCGGAGAAATAAGGGAGCAATTTCTATTCTGTAGTTGATGGCTGTCTGAAATTCTATTCACAAATCCAAACAGAAACAAAGCCTCAGGAGGTCAAAACTGTTTCCTGTACGTTTGCATAATGGGCAGCTTGAAGACAACGGCTCTGATACCTGCTGATCAATTTAACTACTTCAACATGTTTTGTTTGTATTATGTTTATATTTGATGCAGTTTGCTGACAAGTGCAAGCTAGGCCTGAGAAGCCCGCTTGTCAGTTTGATTTATGAGCATATCAAACTGTAACTTTCTACTCGCCACTCTAAACCTACAGTAGCAGTTCATTAATCAGGGGCCTGTGACTTTGAAATCTGTGCTCAACCAGTTTCTCCCCTAGTCTCCCCACCCCCAACAATAGGCCAAATTTGCATGCATGTTCTCTGAGCTGCACCACTGAGAAAAATAAGGTTCCCTCACCAACTTAGATTCTCTATGAATACAAGATAATCAGTACTTTGTCCACCACACAGCTTGTTCTTTGTACTGTGATTCATTAGTGAACATTAGACGACAGCAGCATTAGATTGTAACTCTCAAGTCCCATGCTACAAAAAAGGAGAGCCTGAGAGCCTGTCACTGTTATTAAGCTCAGTAAAAATATATAATACTGCAACTTTGACAGCAAGAACCTTGTTATAGGAAGATCTAAGATGATTCTTGCCTCTCAAAGCCCCTTCTTAACTGCAAACTGTTATGTATCAATGAGATAACCGGATCCTACCTCTTTCGCTTGCTTTCCAGGATGCTGTTGCTGCTGCTGCTGCTGTTGCTGCTGCTGCTGCTGTTGCTGCTGCTGCTGTTGTTGTTGTTGCTGCTGCTGTTGTTGGTGCTGTTGTTGCTGCTGCTGCTGTTGCTGCTGCTGCAAAAGCTGAAGATGTAACTGCTCTTGCTGTTTCTTGTAAAACTCTTGTAGTTGTTGCTGAATAAACCATTTTGACTTTAATAAATAAAGGCAAAAGTTTCACGTATTATAAATCTCCTAAACTCTTCTAGACTGGCATATGGCAGAGTATCCATTAAGATTCATCTCATAAAAACAGCAAAAAAATATACATTGGATTCAAAGAGATAGCTCTACATACATTTTTTTCCAAGGCAGCTCTGAAATTTTCCAATCCAGAATCCAAAAAATCCTAAACAAAAGGGTATAGGGTATAGAAAGTCTGTATTCTAAAGGTTCAGAGCCAAATTAATACTTTAAATTATTACATCTGAAGTCCTACTGGCATATAAAAACTAGGCTATACTCTACCAGTTGTAAAAATAAAAATTTAGCTACATAAAATCAGGTTGCTCAGTTCTTATTGGAAAAAACTTAATCCATCAGATGTTCAGAACAAGGTCAGATTTACAAGTAACTGGTCTGTAGTCATCAGCACAGAAGTTAGCAAAGTAATTATATATAAAAAATGTCAGGTAAAGCACATTATTTTCTCTATAATAAGTAACTGTATAACATAAAGTCTACTTTACATACACTCAGGGTTCCAATATGGTATATATTAGGAACACTATGTTATTTTAAAAAGATAAATTTCATAAATTTGTGGCTCAGCTGCCTAATTTCATTATAATAAATAGATCCTTCTCTTTCTAAACGATGAGTATACTATGAAAAGGAAAATTGGGGATGTTAACATTCTCCATTTTAACAAAGTGGTCAATTCAAATTTCATACTTTTGTGAACTAAAAGGAATGCGAAGGCGTTAGGAGTTTTAAAAGCGACTATTATCTGATAAGTATTTTTGCATCTTTGTTGGTAAGTCAACAAATCGAATGTACCTAAGCACTTGAATATTTAAATATTGGCTTATTCCATTTTCAAATTACACCTCCCTCTGCTCTTATTCTAGACTTTAATAATTTTTTTAAAAAACTAAGCAATCTAGATTTTCTTACGAGTTCTATAATTAAAACGTTACATTTATGTTCTAGCATGCTAATAGGTTGTCCTTTCAAATGGAGACTGAGTTGTCAAATATGCCCACTGCACTTTCAACTTAAGTGCACACCGTCTAAGTCATGCTAGAACACCAAAGCAGGTAACCCACATTACCTGCTGCAGCATGACGGCCTGCTGCTGTTGGAGAAGGGCTTGGAGCTGCTGAGGGGACAGGACTTGTTGCTGAAGGATCTGCTGCATTTGCTGAGGGGTGATCACCTGGGGAGTCATCATGGCCACTGACACAGGCACCTTGCACAGAAAGAGAAAAAGAAAGAGAAATGGTGGTCATAACCAAATATCTGTTAATTGACTTCACAAATACTATGTTATCGTTCATACATTCTTTAGCAGTGATGATCAATAATTTTTATGTCACATTTTAATATAACTTCTTTAAAATACTACTAAAGTATCACAAAACACAGACACTAACTTTCCAGAGGCATCAAATTTCATCAAACTCTTTATGTTCCATAGCTCTTATTTAACATGTTTAGATATTTGAACTTCAGCTATAATATCTATAGTCAAAAATAAACAACCACATGGTGGTGTTCTCAATACTTTATAATTGATCATCTCATCAATGTCACAGTGCTATAAATATAAAGGTTTCTGAAATGTCTTAAAAGTGTAATTAAAATAAATAACAAAGGTTAAAAAATTGGAAATAATATGCATATAAATATGTTATCCAAACTAGTAAAAAGCATGTGTACAGTATATTTACTTAAAAAATATAATCACCATCTTCAAAACTTTATATGTACATAATAAAGTACTAGAAAATACCTAAGTCATAAAATTTAGCATATGAGAACACGTGGTAATTCATACAGGAGATACATATATACCTATGTGTGTGTGTGTGTGTGTGTGTCTCCAGAAAAATGACATACATAGGTCTTCTGAAAGAAGAATTCACAAAACTAGAATTCTAGCTCCTTCTTTAAACCTTTTCTTATTTCAAACAACTAAGTTTATACCAGGAAGTACAAAAATTTAGCAATTACTCAAAGCTTATTCATTGAACTGAAAATAATAAAAGTAATTTACTTAAAACTTTTTTTCTACTACTTCCTTTATCTTCAGGGTTCTGAGGTTGAGAGGCAAAATGAAGACAAGGAAGAAGAAAAAGATATAAAGGAAAAAGAAGGAAGGAAGGAAGGAAAATATGGAAAAAGGACAAGCTAGGGGGAAAGCCCTAGAGAAAGACGGAATGGATGTGAAGAAATAGGAAGAGGATGGCAAGAGTGGTGATCAGAAAAATTGGTATAGAAACCTAAAGTATATGCTCAGATAGAAGTCAAGTAACACTGTTTGAGGCATTACTTGTACTAACCAGTATGCCATTAAACAACTTGTCAACTTTCCAAGTTTGCAATCTTTGAAATAGCAATCACTTTCCTAGAAAAAACAATTCATTTTTACTGTAAATAAAAGCAAGTATCTCTATAAATACTGTTTTAGGATAAATTAATTGGACAACATGTCTTAAAACCTAAAAAGGTTAATAGATATAGTTCACAACTTATTTTAATAGTCATTTTTTAATGCAGTTCAAACTTTTCTAGTGTGGCACTTTATGTTATGAAGAAAGGAGAAATTAATAATGAAAAGAGGTTAGAAGAAGCAGAAGAAAAAAAAGAAATCCAGGGTGGATTAACTCTTCTCGCCAAAAAGAAATAAAGAACTAAATAAATCAAAACCTTTCATATTTAATACTGAAAAATAGCAATGCCTTTTCTTTTCTCCATGTTAACATATTCAGATTAATTAGATCACATTGAGTAACTTGAAAAATCATGACAGAAATTCAGTGATTTAAAAAAAATTTCTGTATTTTTAAAGAATATACTGGCATACCTATAAATTACTGAATTTGAATTTATTATAATAAAAAGCATTCTGAAATGTATATTGTAAAATTAATTCACCAATGGGTTTTTCAAGTGTTTGGTTGATTTATAAAATTGACTGTCAGTTTACTTAACTGCTTGTTCTTTGATAAACAAATAGAATGGTTAGAACAAGTAGTTAGAAAAAAAAGTATCAATCTACAAAAATGTCTTTTCTTCAAACAATCATTTACCTCATACTATTTCCAAATAACAAGGAATCACACTGAAATAGATAAAGACATATTAAACTAAAAAGGCTGTCAATCTAGATAGATAGATAGATAGGTAGGCAGATAGATGATACAGAGTTTACAGATATGCACATGGATATATATAGAGAGAGAAAGAGATATGCCTTCTATAAAGTTAATCATAGATAAGAAGCTTGTCACACTTCTCACCTAACAGCCCCTTATTTCAGTATATAGTGTTTTAATTATTCCCATATTATTCCTTCATTATTCTTATACCTACAAGTACAAATACTTTATGTATAATGATAAATGAACTGTATGGGGAAAGTTCTATGAATGGAGGTATGCTATAAACCACTAAGAGTCTACAGTCAGATTTCAACTCATACATATGACTGCAGAATTTGTTGTTATTGTGATCGATTTGATAAATGAACAAATTTAAGCAAGTTTTCTATCTTCACATTCTTTAGAGTATACTAGTCCTTACACTACATAAGTTAGATGATTATTTTTACTCTTAAAATGGTTTGAGTGCCTTTCAATTAATAGTTATGACATAAATATAAACATGACATTATTATCTTCTTAAGATCATATGTATTAAATGGTCACATGTATGTGATTCTTTAAAATTTTAATCAGATTCTGGCCTACCGTCTAGGAAACTGCCATCTAAAACTGACAATATACAGACATAAAAACAAATAGAAAGATAAGCCAATTAACACATATATGATTGAACACTCTACTTCTATGTGTACAAAAGACATAAATTCAAATTAATTATGGAGGTAGAAAAACACA
>NW_012117411.1:3207507-3217507 GCF_000951035.1 Colobus angolensis palliatus | reverse complement strand
ACCTAAGCAACATTTCCCATAACTTTTAAGACATGGAAGTACATGGTAGATATCAAATCTGATTATTATGAAATACAATTTTTTATGAAAGCAAAGGAATTTCATCCATGAATAGCTTAAACCCAACATATTCTAAGGCATTTAGGTTAGATTACAAAACTATGCAGAGTCCTTTTTATATCTTCTACCTCTATTTAATTTCAAACTATGAGATATCATATGTTGTAAACTATGTTGGCTAGACTATTTTCCCATAGTTGTAATATTTTGTTTAATCACTGACTTTCCATAAGATTATAAAGCTGTATTTAAGATATAGTTTTGCTCATTCTGTCTGAAAAGACTTCTACGATTACTTTTTACCAACTAGTCTTGTTGAAAGGTTTCTAGCATTATAGGTAATGTAAAGTCCATTAGGTCAGGCTCTTCATAGCATGACATGCAGTAAATTACAAGTGCTTCAAGCAGCTCAGTGAATTACAGTTCATCACTTTGAAAGGTTTCCCACTACAAGACCACAGATATCAGATCTGGCAGTTAGGATCCAATTAACACTTTGGTCAGAATAATCAGATTGCATGTGTAAGACTTGTATAATTCGTTTATTGCTTCCATGCATCTTCTGTCTGTAGGTAAATTTGTTGCTGTTATTTCAAAGCTTGGAATCAGTATTTCACTTGCCTTTAGGTTATATATCAAGTTCTTTTGCAGTGTAGCGATGAACTCCCCTTGTTTCAGCAATTTAAATCTCTTGTCTTCTAGATATTACAGCTTGAGAAATGGTTTGTTTCTGGTAGTTTTGTTTTGTGCTCTTACCATGTCATTATATGTCTAGAAAAAATTGCTAGCAATTTTTACTAAGCACGTTTTATTTAGTGTATCAGAGACAGTTTTCTCCAACATGATCACTGTGAATCTTGCATAACAACCCTATACACCATCAATGACATATGCAATGACATTTACATGTGTACTATCATGCAAAACTATTTCCTGCTACACTGAATATAATACTATGACTGAATGAAAAACATTCTGATTTGGTGATATCATTTTTCTAGCCACGGTAAGTTATTTAGAAGAGGTCCTTCAGGGGAAGACTAATGAGATAATAATATATCTCATATTTGGTACTTTTGGACAATACTTTCACTGCCAGTTTACTCATACTTTCAAACATTATAGCTAACTGGACAGAAATCTGAAAAGAATAATTTGACCCAAAGGAGGATACAGTTTCTTTTAAAAAAATGGATATACAAATTCCACTACTGCAATTTTTAAACCATAATGGCCTAATACATTTTCATAAATTAAAAATACCTAGCAACATTTTATGAAATAGCACCATGTTCAATTCACAGTGAAACTTATTTGTTATAAATTAGTATTTCTTTATTCTCTTTTATATTGTACATAATGCAGATTTAAGTTTCTGGATTCAGAACACATATTTCAAATCTAATATAAACTGCCACAGTACTATGAAAACACAGTTAAACATTCTTCTCATAAGATGTATGAAAAATGATTGCTCTTCATTGATGAGATCTGAGTGATAACACTGGACTTACTGATTGAAAATATGCCCCTGTTTTGGTTTTACACAGACAGCTATTTTGTGATTAGTGAAGATAATACAACTAGTATTTACAGTTTCTTTTCACGAAGTGGCCATTTCTTTTTTCAAACAATTATACCACACCAGAGGATCAAACAGGTAATGTGACTCTTTACGAATGATGATTTTAAAAAGTATTAATGAAGATGCAGACAGCAACAAAAAGCTTGGTTGCAGTGTTAGACTTTGAAACTAGAAAGATTCAAGTTGAATATCGAGTCTTGCTTGCTTTGTCACTTTGTTCAAGCTGTTTAATTTCTCTGAGCCTCTATTCCCTTACCAGTGAAATAAGGGTAAGTATATCCATATCACTCGGTTATTCTCAGGATTAAATGTGAGAATGCATGTAAATACATAACACACAGTAACCACTCAAATTATCTCCTTTTCTTTCTTGCCTCTTTACCCAGATGAACTTACCCTTCAAGAGACTTAACTCTATGTAATAAATTGCCTCAGTTTACACAAGTGAAATACTAAGACATATTATCCTATCCGTAGTCTCTACTCAAACTTAATATCTAAAAACATTAAAAACATTGAGGATCTTGACCTATATAGAATCCTGAGAGATTTACATCAAAAATAAGTAAATTGAACAAACTGATATATAATACCTATTAATAGTGTTGTATGAGCACATTTATGCACTCTACCATTTATATGAAAGGAATATTCTGGTACAAAATATACATCAAACTAAATAATTTGGTTTTGTCTGTTTTATAGCAGGCAGACCTTGTCTGAGGAAGTATGTCCTTGTTAAATCCCAGCCCAGCCTCAGAGGTAGCCTAAGTTCAGCTCAATAAGGGATAAATCACCGTAGTCTCTACTAGTACTAATTATTTGGTTTCAAGTGCTAGGATTCCAACTCTTGCTCATAAGATTCTTTGTGTCTTAGTATCCATTCCCTGTTTCTGATTTAGTCTGTGCTAAATCAGACTATTTATTTTCTTTAATTTTATATGTAGGTTTTGTATTCCTCCAATACTAGCTGTATATTATAACCATAGTTTCAAATTTGTTTTATAAATTCTTGAAGAATAAACCTGCCATAGTCATTCATCCATCCAGCAAAAGTTTGCTAACTTCTGGTGGTAGAGGGGAAGGTGAGTAAATGAATGATTAGAGTGCAGTGTGGTATGGGTTATAACAGGAGAATGCGCAGGAAGAAACAGAGTGTACTTTAGCATGGCAGAATCAGAAAAGGATTTTGAGAGAAAGTAATGCTTAAGTTGAGTTTCAGTGAATGAGTAGGAATTAAGAATGTTAGAAGGCTTCCCTAGGCAAAAGCGTGAAAAGCAGGCTTTTGAAAGCAGGATGGTTTTGTGCAATGGCAAATTATTCTTTATGACTAGGGGTATGGAATACATACAGCACAAGTAGGTAGGAGCCAGATCATAAAGGGCCATGGCTATCAAAATTAGAAGTTAAACATTTTTTCAATAAGCATTTCTTGTTTTTACTTTTTTCTTTTTGAGAAGGAGTCTCGCTCTGTTGCCCAGGCCGGAGTGCAAGGGCGCGAGCTCGGCTCACTGCAACCTCCGTCTACCGGGTTCAAGCGATTCTCCAGCCTTAGCCTCCTGAATGGCTGGGATTACAGGCACCTGCCATCATGCCTGGCTAATTTTTGTATTTTTGCAGAGATGGGGTTTCACCACATTGGCCTGACCTGGCTTGAACTCCTGACATCAGATGATCCACCCGCCTCCACCTCTCAAAGTGCTGGGATTACAGGTGTGAGCCACCTCACCCAGTCAAGCATTTCTGGATTAGAGAGTAGGGAAACGTGGAGATCCTAAGAAATTTAAGAAGATTGATATAATCAGATTTGAATTTTAGAAATATTCGTGGCAACAATGCTGGTTAGGAGATTGGTGCGGACTTTTTAGATTACTTGAATGGGATAGAGAGGAAGGGAGGATTTCAGAGATGTTTAACAATAATATATAGGATGTGATTTATTATATATAGAAACTGTTTAAGAAAAGGAGAAATCTAGGAGACTCAAAGACATCTGAAAAGATGACAGTCTCATTTATGATGGTAAAGAATATAGGAAGTGGATTAGTTAGCATGCTTGGTGTGCTAAATTTAAATTTAAGCGTCCTGTAGAATATCTAAGTAGAATGTCCATGAGGCTGTTATATACAGGGTTCTTTTAACATTTAATTTTTATTTTTAGAGAGAGTCGCATGCTCTATTACCAATGCTGGAGTGCAGTGGTACAATCATAGCTCACTTGCAGCCTCACTTTTGAGCTCAGGAGATCCTCCTGCATCAGCCTCCCAAGTAAGTAGGCCTACAGGTGTGCATTGCCATGCCTGGCTAATTTTTTATTTTTATTATTTTTTTAGAGATGGGAGGGCCTCACTATGTTGCCCAGGTTAGTTTTGAACTCCTAGACTCAAGCAGTCTTCCAGCCTCGAGCTGCCAAACCACCACTGGGATTACAGGAATGAACCACTATACCAGCTCATATGTGGTTCTTGAACCAAAGAACAATGGCTCTAGATTTAGATTTGGGGAGTCATTAGCATATCAATGACAGTTAAAGTCATAGTGTAGGTGGAGTTACCCATTAATCTACATGAGGCCTGCAGAATAAGAGCAGAGAACTGGGAATAGAATTCAAAGGAGTTAATATCTTCAGAAAAGATTTAATTGAATCACCATAACAGTATGAATACCCATGAAATTCACTGTCCTAACAATTAAGGAGATAATGGTAAATCAGTAAAACCAACCTCCATCCCTTGCCTTCTTCTCTCCCTTCCATCGAGAAATGTTTATTATTGTAGGCCAGGCATGGTGGCTCATATCTGTAATCCCAGCACTTTGAGAGGCTGAAGAAGGCAAATCACCTGAGGTCAGGAGTTCGAGACCAGCCTGTCAACTGGTGAAACCCATCTCTACTAAAAATACAAAAATTAGCTGGGTGTGGTGGCACGCACCTGTAGTCCCAGCTACATGGGAGGCTGAAGCAGGAGAATCGCTTGATTGGAGGTTGCAGTGAGCTGAGATTGCCCTACTGCACTCCAGCCTGGGCGAAAGAGTTAGGCTCCGTTTCAACAACAACAACAACAACAACGGAACATAAAACAACTACCTATTGTATTCAAGATACATATGAGATGCTAGGAATACTACAAGAATAAGACATAAACGGTTCCTGTCCTTGCAAATGTTATATTCTAATGTAAGAAAAATAATTCAGTAAACTGGTGAATAAATAATTACAAACATTGATATATTCTAGGAAATAAATAAAGAAGGTGTGAAACAAAGAGGATCATCTTAGATCATAATGTCAGGGAAGTTCTCCTCAAGAGGTGGCATTTAAACCAAAACCTGAGGAATAAGAAAGGATCATGAACTGATAAGATCAAAGGCGATCCAAACTAAGGGAGAACAAGCTCACACAAAGTTCCTGGAACAAAGAGAATTAGGTGGAGATGAAGCTGAAGACCTCAGCAAGAGCCCAATGCAGCCTCTATTTATATTTTAACAAAAGAGACCCACAGTAAATCACTCATTATGCTACTAATTACTTAATAGCAGTAGCAGAAAGTGCTCTAAAGGGGGAAGCTGACACCAGAGAAACACTGTAATTTGAAGGCACAGAGAGGAAGCTGAGTCTGGGAAGGAAGTTGAGACAGCCCAGCTAGAGAAGTCGACTTGGAAACTGGGAGAATGGTATTATAAAATCCAAGCCAAAAGAATATTTTAAGAAGAAAACCATGAGTCTAAGCAAAGAGGTGAAGATAATCATGAGATAATGTTCTATGTCTTGGTCAATGTGGAGGTTATTCAACTGAGCTAAAATCACCTTAGGGGAGGGTTGAGTCAGAAGTCATACTGTAGATTTATGAGGAGGAAGAGGGTAGTAATAGTAATAGAGAGTAGATCATCCTTTTAGTTATTATGATGACAGTGAGCAATATAGTTGCTTAACTGGAAGGATATGTGGATTGAAGAAATCGTATTATTATTATTATATTTTTCTGAGACAGAGTCTTGCTCTGTTGCTCAAGTTTGAGTGCAGCGGCACGATCTCGACTCACTGCAACCTCCGCCTCCCAGTTTGAAACAATTCTCCTGCCTCAGACTCCCGAGTAGCTGGGATTACAGGCACCCGCCACCACGGCTGGCTAATTTTTGTATTTTTGGTAGAGACGGAATTTCATCATGTTGGCCAGGATGGTCTTGAACTCCTGACCTCATGATCTGCCTACCTCGGCCTCCTAAAGTGCAGGGATTACAGGTATGCGCCACTGCACCTGGCCAAAATTTTATTTTTTTGAGAAGATATGGGGGCATATTTATCTGTTAATTATTCCCCAGTTAGAGGGGTATTGCCAAAATCTGAGGGGAGAAACACAAAGTCCTTTACTAGGCAGAAGGAGATCACATTCCAAGCATCAGATGGACAGATTTTTCCTACATATTTTACTTTGGTTTGTTGTTGTTGATGATGATCTTTTCTTCTGTTACGTCTTCTGATTGAATTGTTTTGTGAATCTATAAAGTCTCTTGCTACTTTGCTCCATATTTAGCATCAGTGCCATTAGATACAATAAATACATCAAATGTAAAAAAATCATAAAAATTCTAGATAACACACGTGGAATAATTGTTAAGGAGGTACGGTCCACCTAACAATGAGACAAAACCCAGAGTCCATGAAAGAAAACACCAATAATTTAACTATGTTAAAAAAATCTTCTTAGTACAAACCATAACGAAGTTAAAAGTAAATGGCAAACTAGGACCGATATTTTCAACTCATAATTTCCCTAAGATGTGAAACACTCCCATAGGTCAATATGAAAAAGACCAACAATTAAGTAGAAAAAAGGGGCAACGTACTACAGTTTGTAGAAAATATCTCTTTTACATATAAAAATTTATTCAACCTAATTTATAAAGACAGCAAATTAAAGATATTTTGAAAAACCTCTCAGATTGGGAAGAGTCAGACTGTGTAATAACATTGTGTTGATGGAGCTGTAGAAAGTAGATGCTAGCTTATCGAAGTATAAAGTGACAACGAATCTATAGACAGCATTTGGGTAATATCTATCAAAATTAAAACGGAACATATTCTTCGACCTAGGAATTCTACTTCTAAAAACTTATCCTCAGTTATACATATTCCATCTATGTGAAATGACATATATCCAGACATATTAATTAAGGCATTTTTAACAACAATAAATTAGAAACATCCCAGATGACAATCAATAGGAGACTGGCTAAATGACAGCCATTAGTGGAATGAATACTATTCAGTCACAGAAATAAAGGAGGAGTCTATGGCCATACCACTCTGAATGTACTCAATCTTATCTGATCTAGGAAGCTAAGCAGGGTCAGACCTGGTTAGGATGACTTGGTATGGGAGACCACCTGGTGGTAGTGGGTGCTGTGTACGCTTTGAAAAAATTTAGAAAAAGAAAAGAAAGAAATGAGGAGGTTCTTTTTGGCTTGTTAAGCATTGATTTCCTATATATAATTATAAATATATATATATATATATTTGTCTCGCACTGTTGCCCAGGCTGGAGTGCAGTGGCGCGATCTCAGCTAACTGCAAGCTCCCCCTCCCAGGTTCACGCCATTCTCCTGCCTCAGCCTCCCAAGTAGCTGGGACTACAGGCGCCCGCCACCATGCCCGACTAATGTTTTGTATTTTTAGTAGAGATGGGATTTCACCGTGTTAGCCAGGATTGTCTCGATCTCCTGACCTCGTGATCCACCCGCCTCGGCCTCCCAAAGTGCTGGGATTACAGGCGTAAGCCACAGCGCCCGGCCTCCAAAATATATTTCTTAATGTAAAAAGCAAGTGCCATTATGTGTAAAATATACATATCACTTGAATATGCACAAAATATCTCTAGAAGGATATACAAGAAACTGATAATATTGGTTGTCTCTAGGGAAGGGAACAGTTTATGGGATGGGGTACAGAAACATTTTCTGCTTCTTTATACCTTTTGAATTTTAAAACATGTAAATATATTTTTAATTAAAAAAATAAATTCTAAATGGAATTATGAGGCACATTAAGATTATAGATAATTCACAGCTTGTAAAAAGAAATATTTTCCAAGAATAATGCTTCAAACAGTCAATCACATGCAAAATATATAATGGTAAATACTTCCCACCAGATTTAAGTTATTATAAAACGTTCCCTGAGTAAAACCACTGACAAAGTAATTCAAAAGTAACTTCACTTTGACCCTAGTGCCATGGTAATGTCTAACAGATACTGTCAGGTTGGTGACAGGTTCTGGTAGTATATATAGGAAGAGACTATTAGTAAGCAAGAATTCTGATTCGAAATAAACAGGTGAGAGGAAAATTAGATAAACTGTATTAGATTTCTTCAAGAACACTATGGAAATATAATAATTTATATCCATGAATGAGATATTTTCCATCTACAGATATCAAAAACTTGATCAATGCTACTATCCTATACAACTGACAAAATCTGGAAGAGGAAGGAGAAAATAATCCTTTGGTTATAGGAACATAAAAATTTTACTGTTTATCAAGCCCTGTATTCTATCACTTAGTGCCACTATTTTAGCATCAGGCTTCCTGACAGTTCATCACATTTCCCTCAAAAGAGTAGGACTGTACCTTCAACATTCTTAACCTTCTCTTGAATGCCATTTCTTAATCTATTAATCAAAATTTATCTGAACTCTTACTGAGCCTCATTTATTCACTCCCTTAGAGAAGACTATATATATATATATATACGTGTGTGTGTATTGAAAATCCCATATATCCACACATATATATGTATATGTGTGTATTATATATATATATATATATATATATAGTTGGAATATATGAAGGGTGACATTACTAGTTATTCTTCCCACACGAGGGGTGACCAAGGATGCCTTGTACTGCTCTTTCAGCAAGGCAGCTGGGCATAATACAGGAGCTGCTTCCCAAATCTCTTCCCCTCCAGTATCAAGATCTTCCAGATCAAACCCAGGATATCAAGTACTCAGATCCTACGGGGCCAGTGTCTCTCTTCCATTTTCGTCACGTGAAATTAAGAGAAACAAAATGTGCTGGTATATACTTTATATAGTCTCATCTCTAGGCACTTTTAAACTCTCTGCTCTTAGGGTATTTCATATAATTCAATTGTATAGAGTCCCGAAAAAGTATACTTAAAAGTTTTTCATAATGAATCTAAATTATTTTTCATTCTTATTACATTTGTCATTTATTTTTTACTCTCCACCCCCTCACCTACCACCACACCCCACTTAATCCCTTTCCCACTCTCTTAACTTTTATCTACATGTCTTTACCCATGAAGGCAGCATTATTTGTTCCCACTAAGACCATACAGTAGCCATTGTTATCATTACGCTAGACTAAAATCTCTAAGGATGCAAGCGTTATGATGTTGTTACTACCAAGGTGTTGTCAGTATATATGTTTTCTTTTGGGAAGAAGAAAAAAGAAATTGCAATTATAGCTAAATGCCAGTCAAAACTAGATGGGATGGATGCATAGAAAAACCTAGAGTTATTTCAAGCAATGAGAATGTATTCAAAATGGAGCTAGGTCCTATGAATTTAACCATAAATACATTATTCTTTAGTTGTTTTTCCCTAAACCTCATGAGGAAGCTAGATCATCGTGTTCACCACTGTGTAATCTGTGCTTGGTGTGGTATTTGACACAAAATACATACTCAAAACATTTTTTTGAAGAACAAATTAATGAAGAAATGTTATGTGGAATGTGGTGATTACAAAATAAGAAAATACTGTTGAGATGCTTCTGAGAACAATACAATTATAATGCTTTCCCTACAGCTTTTTCAACATACCAGCCTTTTAAATACTAAAGTGAAAATGAATAGAGTTGAAATTAGAGTAAAATTTTTAAAAGTGTTCACATAAGTGGCTCAGTAAAAGTCCCTATTTACAAATCAGAAAAAAAAAATCAGAACAAATTTCACATATTCCCAATAAGGCAAATGAGTTTACATATGCATTTCTTTTGGCATATTCATAAAAAAACATTATAGAACAAGATACCACCACTAGCTTTTTGATTATTCCTGAATAACTTACTACAGATACACAAAGATATGGGTGAAATATTTCTTATGTCTTACACACAAAATTTCACGTTTTATTTCAAATTCTTTCCCTTCACAGAAACCTCAACACTGAAATAGGGATAATAGTATAAGAATGAAAAAACAACTCTTAGAGCCAGGTGTGATGGCTCATGCTTATAATCCCAGCACTTTGGACGGCTGAGGCAGGAGGATCGCTTGAGCCCAGGAGTTTGAGACCAGCCTGGGCAATATGGGGAGATCCCCATCTCTAC
>NW_012117411.1:3176203-3207457 GCF_000951035.1 Colobus angolensis palliatus | reverse complement strand
AAAAAAGCCAGACATGGTGGCATATATCTGTGATCCCAGCTGAGGTGAGAGGTCTGTGCCACTGCACTCCAGCCTGAGTTATAGAGCAAGACTACCTCAAAAACAAAAATTGAAAAAACCTCTTAGGAGTTACTGGGCGTCTTTCATCTTCAGTGAACCTGGTGCTCAATAAGGTTTACTGACTAAATATGTAACGTAGTTAGTTGTAGAAAAGTTTACAAAAGTAATCTTCCTTTACAAATGGTTTCAATTAAGAATATATGCACATGTATATACAATGTTAACATTAAAATATTAAAATATATTTTAAAATTCACTTACGATTCTATTACCTTCACTACCATAAAGAACTGATGCATTTTCTGCATTTTAAATACCAATTTTTAACATAGAATTCATTTGTTTAAAAAGTAATGTACACTTATTAAAGTTAATATGAAAAATACCAAAACACAGAATTTTTGGAAATCAGTTTTACCATTCAAAGCTCAATCATTTTGTAGATACAGACAGTAATATATAAAGAATTTCAGTTGCAATGGTGTAGCTAAATAAGTCTCCCAACAACATAGTTCAAATTTTAGTTACCATAGCATATTAACTATGAATAATTGAATAAAATATAAACTTCACTGCTAGATCTTTAGTCCATAAATCACTACATACACAACAGATATGCATCATGATTAATAACCAATCACGTCACTTCTTTCAAAGTTTTTGGTGACTGATCACTGAGCGACTGTTAGTTCATGCACAGACAGCAAGTAATATAGTTGTGTTGTCTCCTTGTCTCCAAGTGATAAACCTATGTGACATTTTACAAAATGGATAATCAAAAGAGGAAATTGGCCAACCAAGATGAAAAGGCAGCAAACAAACAAAAAGCGATAATGCTGAATGTGAAATTCAAATAGAAGGTAAATGAAGCTATAGAATAAAGAGTTGACCATGGGAATGTTGACACTGCTACCATTGAAAAGACTACATACACAACCAGAGGAATTTAGTGAAGGTGAACTTGATGACATAAATGAGGAAAGCGATTGTGACAAAAAGACAAAGATGCACCAATGGAACTGACACTGGCAAAAAGGTTCACATTAAAGAAATTTTCAGAGACATTCCATAAAATTGAAGGCTCAAAGGATAAAATGTTGGAAGCTGATCCAAAGTTAGAAAGAAGCGTAGTAAGTCACCAAGGCATAGAAAAGATATTCTGTATTGAAGAAGATGACAAGCACTGTTCAAGCTACGCTTGAAAAGAATTTTACAAAGAAATAAAACTTTTTAATTCTTAACATCTCAAATGCTTTACAATATAGTACACTACATTCATGTTGGTTTTACTATTTTCCCATTTCTTTATACATTTATACAAAGTAGGAGATTTTTAAGTGTTTTCACAAATATTTTAAGCATGGAACGATCACAAATTTTCCCATTGATCATTAAGATTCTTTGTACAATTTTAACTTGCACAGTTCTTTTTACACTGTCATACTATTGTGTCATACTATTGTGCAAAACAGGGACTGCCAATACATATATAAAGGTTTCTTTCTTTTTTTTTTTTTTTTTTGAGACAGAGTCGCACTCTGTCCTTCAGGCTGGAGTGTAGTGGTGCAATCTCAGCTCACTGTAACCTCCGACTCCAGGGTTCAAGCGATTCTCTTGCTTCAACCTCTCAAGCAGCTGGGATTACAGACGCCTGCCATCACACCCAGCTAATATTTTGTGTGTGTGTGTATGTGTATGTGTGTGTGTGTGTGTCTGTGTGTGTGTATATATATTTTAGTAGAGATGGGGTTTCGTCATGTTGCTCAGGCTGGTCTTGAAACCCCGACCTCAGGTGATCCGCCTGCCTCGGCCTCCCAAAGTGCTGGGATTACAGGCGTGAACCACCACGCCTGGCCGATGGTTTCTTTTTAAAAATATGGTTGTGATTAAATTGAACTTCTGCATCTGGTAGTGAATTTTGCCAGAATGACTCTTTTTCAAATTTATTTTATCCAGTTAGAGGGTTATTAATGTAATAAAACACCATTTGTTGTTGTTGTTTTTATGCTTCATACAGATGCTCTTGCAAAAGGAGGCACAAATTGTTCCATATTTTTGCAAGTTTATTACTTTGGTTAGTGGTTAGTGGCTCACTCAGGTGAAGTGTCCCCTAGAATGGTGCTTCCCAATGATCCAAGCCTTTATATGATACTCTCCCTGAGAGTAAGTAGAACCTGTGACTTGCTTCTAGCTAATAGAATATAGCAAAGGTGGTGAGATGTTACTTCCTTAATTAGGTTTTGTTATATAGCTCAGGTGATGAGATGTGACTACTGTAATCATCTTTTATTAAACAAGACTCCATTTTAGCAGACTTTATCCTTCTTCTGCTGGACTTGAAGAAGTAAGCTCTCATGCTGTGAACTGCCTTTGAAGATGGTAGCCTTTAGAAACCAAGCCCTCAGTCATATTAGCTATAAAAAAAATTCTGCAGACAACTTGAATGAGCTTGGAAGCAGGTTCTGCTCCTGAAAAACTTCCAGGTGAGAATACAACACAGCCAACACCAATTGCAGCCTTGTGAGATCCTGAGAAGAGGACCTAGATGATCCATGCCAGATTCCTAACCCATAGAAACTGCAAAATAATAAATATGTACTGTTTTAAGTTGCTAAATTTGTGGGACCTGGTAATATAGCACTGGAAAACCAATACACCAGGCATAAAACTTTTGATTCACAGACTTTTTCCTTCAACTCTGTAGATACGGCCCAAGCCATAATGCATGAAGTATTAGGATTAACAACTGTAATACCAAATATTTGGCATTAAAAAGGGAAACAAAATCTGAAATCAGTGTATTTTGCCCACCTGATTTGTAGGAAACCTCTTTCCCCCACCTGTATAATTGATAAAAATATTGTAAAATTATAAGAAATTTGCCAGGAAGTATTAAGATACAATCTCCCTCTCTTTCCCTTTCTACATATCTTTATTTTCTTTTATTCATTAGTTTTTAAAAATATTTCTTAGAGTTTATGTTAGGTTACCATTTCTACGTGAAGTGTTGTGATTTCTTCCCAAACATTTGATCAAGAAATGTCTGTATTCAGGAACTCCCATTATGTTTAGGTTTGAACTCCATTCTCTCCCTATTATTATTTCATATTTTGAACCCTCTGTACATTTTCTTTGGATTGTGGGAGAATATAAATTTCTCCCCTCTATTAGGGAGTTGACTTAGCTTTTAACTATTGTATCTCCAAAGCAAAATTTAATTCTAAAATTATATTTTAATGTCTCTGCAATCTTTATCACATTTTTGTCTCACTCTTCAAACTTATACCATTTTCTTCTCATCTCAGTCTATTCTGATCTTGTAGGTCTCTTCCTATTTTATAAATCTCATGTTTTCTTGAATCGTATTGAAGATGTCAGGCAATTTTCTATTTCTTCTCTTTTGGATGATATCGTACAGTGCTCTTTGAATGTTTTCTTCCCCTCAGTTGATAGAAAGGACTTTTTTCCTTTTGTTCTACATTTTTCATCTTCTTCTTAAGTAGTGATATATCTAGCCTTGTACTTCCCAACAGACATGTTTGGTGGATTACAGTTTACCAGAGTCTCTAGTCGCATGGATAGATTGAATTTTCTCAGTTCTGCATCTGTGGCTTTATAAAATAAACAGATACTAGCCCAATTATCAGATGGCTTTCATCTAGTGTAGCTCTGCTGGATCAAGGAGAATCCCTATTCTCTTCATTTCTGACATTCATATAACAATATGGCACAGATGTTAGAAGGGTAGGCTCTAGAATCCATGGAGCTGAATGAATATATCAAGTGTCACTAGCAATGCTAGAGTGGCCAAGCCATTTAACTCTCCACTTCAGGTTTCTTGTAAATAAAATGAGGTAACGGTACAAAAAATCTCAATAATTGCAAGCGTTAAATGAGATAATGCACGTGAAAGGCTTAGCACAGCAGCTAACTTTGTAAGCACTCATATATTAGCCTTCCTCTAATTTGATTGTTATTATAATACAGAAAACCAAGCCCCTCTAAGTATACTGTTCCCAAGACTCTGTTCACTACCACCTCTATGGCTTTATTTGTAAGAATGTTCTTTCCAGAATACAAAACATTATGTTACCATACGTTTCCTCTCTACAATATCATGCTCATTTCCCCAGTCGGGTTGCTTTATGCTCTTTCATTATGCATAAAGAAAGAATGAGGAGAGGGCAAAAGGAATAGAAACTCAAGTGGCTTAAAAAACTAGTCATATACAGTTAATAAAACAGTTCTCTCATGTTGCAGAAGACAACAGTGGCATAACAGTAGCTCAGGGGGGCCTCCAATTTCACTAAATGTTTAGAGCTTTTGTAGGTTTTGGGGACAGTGCAAATTTCTTAAAAATTCTAGGTCTAGTTTGACTGTGAGTTGGCTTTGGCTAACTTATCTACTGGCCCTTGAAGCACATGTACCTACCTTCTCTGAGTTTCAGATCTGAATCCAAAGCTGCCAGTTACAGACATACAAATAACTACACATCCCTGAAACTCAATGCTTGATTCTGAATCTGTGAAACGGCTTCTTTTACTGTAGATCCTGTCTCCTTGAATGTACCATTATCCTCCCAGTCAGCCAAACATAATACCCCAAGGTAATTTTTATTCTTTCTTCTACTTCAATTTATTTTCAATCAGTCAGTAACTCCTGCCCAATCATTTCTATAATGCCTCTTCAGTCCAACTCCTTCTTGGTCATTTATACTCCCTCAAGTTCTAATTCCATACCTGGCCATTTTTCATTTGGACTATTGTTACAGTTTCTGAAGAGGTCTCCAGGCTTCTAATGTCTTACTTCTCCAATCAATACTACTCATTGTTGCCAGAATTATTTTCCCAAAATACAAATCTCTTTAGGTCACTACCCTTGTCAAATACTAAAAAGCTCTCTCAGTCCCAAAGAAGATCGTTTATTTTTTCTTACTTGAAATTTAAAGTCTGTCACCACCTAACCCTAACTCCTTTCTAGGTCCATGTTCCCACAGTATGCTTCAGTGCCAGTGCCACCCTCAGAGCACATTTAGAACACATGCTTTCCACCAGGTTAGTTTTTTCATCTCTCTCTAGTTGGAGCACAATATGTTGGGAAACACCTCGATCTACCCAAACCTTATCGTCTGAGACTCAGCACAGCGCCCACTTCTATGCAATGATCCACAGGGCACTTGGATTAGCAATAAATTATTTCTCTTCTATCCCCTTACTTTTCTTCTCTCCTTCTATTACATTTATCTCATTTTGTCTTTTGTTATGATTGTTTACACATAAACCAGACTAGAGAAATGACGTGCTTTATTCAGTCTGATCTTCTACAATCTGGCAAAATGATTTTGCACATAGTAGTGATTCAAAAAATATTCCTTGAAGTTATTAGGGTTAACAACTATAATATGTGAATACTGTTTTAGATAATCATTACTATTAAAATATGCACACAAATGCTCATATTTCATATAGAAAGGAAAATGAATAAGATTCTATTATAATTTCTACTTTTGGCATGCTCCAGCATTTTGGGGTCATTTAATCTGCTGTGAAGACGTAATGGCAAGAAAAAAACATGTAAATGTGAGTTTCCAAGGCACAGACTGCCACCTTGTATTGTAATTACATTTAATTTGACTCTGAGTTCTTGACAAGTACAATTTTGAGTTAAACCATACTGTGGGTTTGTTAATACTATTTGTATAGCATTTAAACATTTACAAAATGTTTTCACATTTCTAATGTCATTATGTCATTTGTGAGACAGTATACTTCTTACTGCCCATTTCTTATGGGCTCAGAAAGACCAAGATATGTGACAGAATAGTAAGAGGTAGTATTGGGACTGGAACTGTATTTTAAACTATTATTATTCCAAATCCAAAGTGTGGGTCATTATGCTTACTACAGTTTCATTTTGTTGAATCCTCACTATGTCTAAAAGCCCCATTCTCTGCATATCAAGGTTTATGGAAGCCTTTATTAAAGGCCTAAGCAAGCTTGGATACTTATTAGGGTGACCACAGAATTTACTCAGACTCATCTGAGAGCAAATAGAGGCACTGTAAATAATTACCAGAGGAGGCAGATGTAAATCAGGACTGACCTAGGCAAACCAGAATGTTTGATCTCTCTACTAGCCTTAAGAATGAAGAAAACCATATTTATTCCTCTGCAAAGCCAAAGTATAGGAAGTTATTTATGAATTTTCTATTTTGAAATATTTATTAGTTTCTATTAGAAAAACTGTAAAAATATTTATACGCAAGCTTTCAGTAGAAAACCTGTCCCTCCATCCAAAACAAGCATAGATTGACATGACATATGAGAGACTATTGCGAGAACATCAAATATCTTTCTTAGGCATTGTTTCTTAGGCACTGAGGCATTTCTTAGGCATTGAATATTTATATCCCCACAAAAATTTGTATGTGGAAATCTTAACCCCCAATGTGATGATATTAACACACGGGGCCCGTAGGAGGTAATTAGGTTATGAGGGTGGAGGGTTTATGAATGGGATTATTGTCCTTATAAAAAGGGCGCCACAGAGTTCTCCAGTTCTCTTTTTGCCAGGTGAGGATTCACTAAGTTTACCCTCGGCAAACCAGGAAGTAGATCCTCACCAGCCACTGGATCTGCCAGCACCTTGATCCTGGACCTTCCAGCCTCCAGAACTGAGGAATGTCTGTTGTTTAAGCCACTTACTTTATGGTAATTTGTTATGGCAGCCCAGACAAGCATATTCAGTTCTATACTTAACATTGCAAATAGTCATACAGTTGAAATCAGGTAACATATTGAAAGCATCCTTGAGTCTTTGGCATATCTAAAGTTTATCTCTCCATGTTTTACAGATTCATTTAATTTTTTTTTCTAATTAAGAACTCTTAAAATACCATGCAGTGAAACTACAGGCTATAGCCTGATTTACAACAAATATCAATAAATAATTTCGTTTTTTAAGGCTATTTGAAGGGATTTTGCTCTCAAAACTTTAAGTTCAGCCTTACTTTTCCTCGGTAAAATTTAATCACTTGTAATAATAGAAATTTCTACAAGCAAAATTAGTCTTCTACTATAAAATATACTAGCCACAGGGCAATCATTCTTTCTGAAAAATAACTGAAATTCTAATACTTTAAGAAAAATTATAACTTGTTAGTTTATGTAACACACTGACATTTATCTGTTAATTCAAAAATGATAAAACATCTTCAAAGAACTTTGCAACACTTCCAGCTCAGTCAATACGTAAAACATTCTTCCAATGAAAAATCGGGTAGTTCAAAACTCTGCTACCAATTAATTGGCGATTAGGCCAACAAACATTTACTGATGGCAGAAATGCCATGCATAAAAGGTCAGGAATAGTTTCATCCTGAGGAGGCAAATCAGGTTTTCATGAATTCCCTTAATCCCAGTTTGGGAAAGTAATTTAATACCGAAATAAGCATGGCCGTAAGAATTTAATGTACGTAAAGTACTCTGATAACAATTTGTAATGCTCAACAGTGAAAGGGTATCTTTCTTTGGTTTTATGATATTGGGTAAAGTTTTGATATTAATGAATGCAACTTTGATGTCTTTGCACCTGAGTCTCAACTTTGATGACCTCATATGATACCAGTTGTTCTTTGGCACTGACTAGGCACCACTGGAACAACTGGCATCATGGTGGAATATGATGTTCCATAAGAAAAACCCTCCAAATAGTCATCATTTTGCTGCACTCACTGGCCCACTAATGAATGCCACAGTGACACCAGGATATGATTGTCTCATACTCAAGTTGTTGACATAATGTTTTTGTGTTATTTTTAGGACTATTTCAAGGCTGTAAAAGTAACCCTGAAATAATTGCATAATGTCTACAGTATTACAACTGCATAGTTTTCTATTTTTGTTAAAGAATATTAGTACTTTACTGACCCATATTTTAGACCAATTCCTAGATTCCTTAGATTTGAATACAATGGTCTTTAATACAGGATGATTAAAATCAGTAAAATAAATGCTAATAAGTATTTTTCTCTTCCATTATTGATATGCGTGGCTCATGAAGGATTCATATAAGCAAGGAAAATATACTGAAATATTATTAAGATTTTGTTGTTTCCATATTGAAAACAGCAACCTGATTGACAGGATTTAAGGAGGCTTCAGGAGTGAAATTTAGGCTTTTTATTGGAATACAGAGAAAATATTATATTAATATACTATTATTTGTATAATAAAACACAGAAAACTGTAGCAAATATTCCTTCTGTGTGACTACATTCAAAGTAATCATAGGAATCTTTTAGGTGCTCTTATAAGTCATGAGTAAAAATGTTACTTAAAGATACTTATAGCTATATATTGATACTTAAATATAAGCCCACTTATATGTTCCTTACAAGAGCTACAAATATGAAGACACAGAAAGGCTAAGAGCAAAAAGATACTAATAAATATAACTTGTAAGCACTAAGTGAAGGACAGCTGCTGCAGCTATCCTAATAGCAAACCAGAAAGATATTAAGATAAAAATTATTAGAATTAAGAATATTTCAGAATGATAAATATTGCATATTACCAGACAAATATAACAATTCTAAATATGCTTGCTCTTAATAAAATGCCTTTAAAACACATAAAGAAAAAAAATGACACAACTGAAAGGAAAAACAAATAGACATTCCAAATAGAGGATTTTAAAACATCACTTTCAGTAACTCAGATAAGCAGATATACATTCAATAAGATTACAGAAGTTGTGAACAACGCAATACATGATCTAATTGTTACACACATATATATCTCTATGCATATGTAGATCTTAACATAATATATATAAAGTGCTATACAAAATGATGGCAAATATATATATATATTTTTCTAGTATATATGGAACTTTATCAAAATAAATCATATTCTGGGCTATAAAACAAATTTCAACAAATTTCAAAGACTTGAAATCACTAATTTTTTTGACCCCTGTGAAGTTAGAACTTAAGAGATCTTAAAATATTTGAGATAAAACGATGAGCTTCTATGAGTTAAAAGTCATAATCAAAATTAAAATGTATTTTAAACTGAACAATTATAAAACTACAATATATCAAGTTGTAGGCTATAGCTAATGCTGTATGAAAGGGAAATTTATAGTCTTAAATGCACACATTAGAAAGAAAGAAAGGCTAAAAAACTGTTTATTTGAGTCCACCTTAATTGGTTTAAAAAGGAATAGTAAATGAAAACCAAAGAAGTAGAAGAAAAGAAATAAGGTTAAGAATAGAAATTAATGAAATTTAAAAACCTGCAATCTTGATCACAGACATAATGTAAAGCATAAAACTATAAAACTTGTAAAATTAACATAGGAGAAAATCTAGGTGACCTTGAGTTTGAGGATGAGTTTTTAGATACTAAACCAAAAGGCTAATCAATTAAAAAATTAATGTTTAGTTCAGTAAGATGAAATTTCTATTCTGCAAAATACAGTTAAAACAATGAGAAAAGGCCAAGTGCGGTGGCTCATGCCTGTAATCCCAGCACTTTGAGAGGCTTAGGTGGGAGGATCATCTGACGCCAGGAGTTCAAGACCAGCCTGGCCAATATGGCAAAACCCTGTCTCTACTAAAAATACAAAAATTAGCTGGGCGTGGTGGTGCATGTTTTTGTAATCCTAGCTACTTGGGAGACTAAGGCACTAGAATCGTTTGAACCTGGGAGGCAGAGGCTGCACTGAGATAAGATCATGCCACTGCACTCCAGGCTGGGTAACAGAATGAGACTCTCAAAAAACTAAAAACAAAAACAAAAAGGATACTGACAAGACAGGCCACAGACTGGGTGAAAACATTTTCAAAACACATATCTGATAAAGATTTATATCAAGAATATACAAAGAACTCTTATAATTCAGCAATAAGAAAATAACAACCCAATTAAAACTGGGCAAAAGATCTGAACAGACACCTCACCAAAGAAGATACACAGATGAAAAATAAGCACATGAAAAGATGTTCAATGTCTTAAGTCATTAAGGAACTGCCAGTTAACAATGAGCTTGCACTTCACATCTATTGTAACGGCTAAAATCCAGAACACTGACAACATCCACCTCCTGATAAGGAGGTGGAACTCTCATTCATTGCTGGTGGGAATGCGAAACAATATATCTACTGTAGAAGATAATTTGGCAATTTCTTACAAAGCTAAACATAGTCTTACCATATGATCCAGCAATGTGCTCTCACATATTTATCTAGATGAGTTAAAGACATATCTACACAAAAAAACTGCACACAAATGTTTATAGCAGCTTTGTAACTGCCAATATTTGGAAGCAATCAAGACGTCTTTCAATAGGTAAATGGATAAGCAAACTGATACATCCACATAATGAGAATATCATTCAGTGAAAAAAAAAAAAAAAAAAAACTGATCTATCATGCCATGAAAAGACATGGAGGAACCTTAAATCCACATTGCCAAGTAAAAGAAGTAAATTTGAAAAGGCTGCATACTATATAATTCCAACTATATGACATTCTGGAAAAGGCAAAACTATTGCAATATTAAAAAGATTAGTGGTTTTGTGAGGTTGAGCAGAAGAGATGGAAGAATAAGGTGGAATACAGGGGATTTTTAGGGCAGTGAAACTAACTACCTGTAGTGGTAGATATAAGAATTTATGCTTTTGTCAAAAACTATAGAACTGTGCAAGACCAAGAGTGAATCCAATGTTAACCATGTCTTTGGTTAATAATAACATATTCATATTACTTCATCAATTGTAATGAATGCATCATACCAATGCAAGATGCTAGTAACAGGGGAAACTGAGGGTGGGGAGTGGAAGAGGGTACTCTCTATAGTTTATGCCTAATTCTTCTGTAAACCAAAAACTGATCTAAACACTAAAGTCTATGAATTTTTTTAAAGTATAGCCATATCTTTTAAATGCAATAGGGAAAAATAAAATGAATGTTTCTTTAAGAAAAAGAACTGACATATTTTTATCAATACTGATCTTATTTTTAAAAAGACAGAAATAACCAGTACAGGAACTGAGAAAAAGACTGTCACTACAGATACAAGCAAGATGGACTGGTTTGCCTGTACTTGGAATGTAAAATCAATTGTATAGGCATTAAAATACAAGAACATTATAAAAAGTTATACTAGTGAATTTGATATTTCAGGCGAACTGAACAAGTTCCTAGAAATTCCTTACCAAAAATAGTAGAAAATCCATATAATCCCAATTCTATTAAATACATTGATTTAGAAACCTTCCCACAAAGAAATTTACAGCCCAGTGGACTTTACCAGTGAATTCTTCCAAAATTTAAGAAAGAAGCAATACTAGTCTTCCACAAACTCTTGCAGTTAGTTAACATTTAAAATAAATCAATATAAGTCACTGTAATAATAAAGGACAAGAAAATGAGTTTATCTCAATACATGCAGAAAAAACAATTGAAACAATGCAATATTTGTTTAGACGAAAACCCTTGGCAAATTAGAAACAGATGGGAACTTCCTTAATCTGATAGAGTAGCTACAAAAACCTATAGCAAACATCATACTGAATGAAGAAATATAGAAAGCTTTCCCACAAGGTCGGAGATGACACAAAGATGCCCATTGTCCCCACATGCATTCACCACTCTTACTGGAAGTCCCAGGCAGTACAATAAAGTCGAGGATAAAAAAAAATATAGGGATTGGAAAAGAAATAAAAGTATCTTTATTCATGAATAAACATGGCCGTGTATGTAGAAAATCCTAAGAATCTACAATCTATAAGAATGAATACGGGAATTCTGCAGTGTTGCTTAATCCAACATATAAAAAACAACTGTGCAGAGTAGTAACTGTGTGAGAGAGAGATGCTGGTAAATGTTCTATTTTACAATCTGAATGGTGGTTCCATGGGTATATTCACTTTGTGAAAATCCATAGCTATATACTTTGGGTTAATGTACTTTTTATAGAAACGTTATACTTCACAAAAACTTACTTTTTGTTGTTAATGGGTATAGAGTTTCAGTTTTGCAAGTTGAAAAAGTTCTGGAGGCTGGTTGCACAACAATGTGAATATACTTAACACTATTGAACTGCACACTTAGAAATCTGTTACGCATTTTACCACAATTAAATTTTTAAGGATTAAAGTTGACTTCAGAAAAGATAAATGTTACTACGTAATGAATACTAAAGATAGGTGAACATAAATAACATAGAAAAAAAAATCAGAGTGAGAAACCTGCAGCCCCCCATTAGAGAAACTTCACCATCCTCCACTCTAGGCCAAGCAAAATTATCAGAACATTGATAACACATGAAACACCATTCTTAGAAATCCCATTCCTCCACTGTAAGGCAGTATCCATCATAAGATATATCACTAATTTAATAATAGCTTTTGTGTAGGGAAAAACACCCTATAGACATATCTAAATATGAAAGTGTATGAGACTTCCAATAGAGAAAATGTGGGATGCATATAAGAATAAAGCAAGATGGATTGGTTTGCCTGTCCTTGGAATGTAAAATCAATGACTCAAAGTAGAACTAACAATCCTTTTTCTTAGGGATCTTGGCCACAGCAGCACTCATAATTATAGCAGAATACAAAAAAAAGTCAACACTATAGAAGGCAAAAATTTATTCTGGTATATATTTACTTATATGTTGATTAAATAACATGAACATAACTATTTAGTAGGCTAAGTATCAGGGATATAAGAATATGAAGTAGTGTTAGTTTCTGGAAAAGTCAAGGTTTACAAGGACATTTGTGCATTGTATCTGAGATAGAAACTTTCACTGTCCATATTGGCTTGCTTAGATGAGATAATTCCTGAGTGGGTGCACAAGTGCATGTTTTCATAAAGAAAAACTGACTATGCTCCTTCAGTGGAGTTGACTGTTGCATGCTTGTTGGTTGAAACAGCTCTACAAGTTTTGTCATACTTGATAGGAAGCAACATTTCTTGGCCAAAGAGTCTCCAATAACCTACAAGGTGCTTTTGTACGCTGGACAGATTTAACCCCTTAGGTACATGGTTTGGGAAATGAATGTAGGCTGGGTTTTGGCTCCAGTTACCCTGTAACCTGGTGCTCCTGTGTTGGGCACAACTTATTTAACTCTTTATAGTCACCCAGCCTGGATGCACATTGGCTTACTGATGAAATGTAGTTGTCATTTTTGCTGGCATTTATGGTGATGCCTGAACATCAGATCCTCTTGCATAAGATTATCTGTAATGATACAGCCTAATGAATTGACAAAGAAGTTCAGGTTTCAGAATGGACTATAATGTATATAACATTGGAATATTACCTCTCCTTCACAGATGACCAATACTTTGTTTGTAAAGAGATTTTTAAATACTTTCAGTGAGATTATATTTGGGACACTTACATAGTTTGCCTTCAAAAAACTGTATAAGTATGAAGAGACTGAGGGCTTCAGGCACAGATATATACTCCTGCCAGAAAGGCACATTAATAAATTATGGTACTTATTCATTTCTGGAGTTAGTAACTCTAACTTTTTATATTTACATATAATAAGCTGTTTTTTAAAAGGTTGCACACAGAAATGTCATCTTAAGTTTGCAGCAATGATTTAAAATATATGATTTATATCTTTAAAAAATGAGTATTAAGAGCCCCCAATTTTTCTTCATACAATACCAAAAGAAACAGTTTTTCTTCTTTTTTTGAATCATAATAATTCTGAATTATTTTTGATTAACAAAGAAAATGGTCTGCTACTTTAGTGTCTGTGATTACATTACAGTACAATAAAGAAAGGTCACTAATGGGTACCTCTGAGGTCAGGGCTGAGACTACAGCATTCAAATTTGTTTATTAATGAGGCCAACACAAGACTGTGCTTCTAGGATGTCAAGCTTTGTTATTGGAGCAAAATTTCTAGTATTGCTTTAAATACCAGAGTAAGAATATCATCCTAATGTATAGTTTCTGAAATAAGTAACCCTCTTCCAAATGTCTGGGACACATATGGAGGGGAGAACTTTATCAGACAAGGTGCCAGTCTTTCATTAATGGCAAGAAGAAAATGGGACATTAAAGATGCTGAAAAGAATTATTACAAATATATGTGCACCTTTGGTCACTGCTTTCTGATGAAGAAAAATTGTGCATAATAACTTGATAATGTATTTAACATAAATTATATTTGCATGAATTATGATTATTCATATGGTCAGATACATAATGGCTTGCTTGATAAATGGCTGATTAGTGTTATAAGCAGCCCAAGAGGGACCTGCTTCACAAAACTCTCTCTTGGGGGCACCTGGCTTTCTAGATAATTTTCCATTTGCCTTTAAACAGTGAAATGGTGCCAATTTGGGCACCCCAAACAGCTTAATCCCAACTTTCAATTTGCAATCTAGGCATTGTGTCCCCAAGCTGCGATGCCTGCACGAATTTGACAATTGCTTGCCATAAACTCCAGGTTTCCAAGAAGCACAGCCAAGTGGTCAATGAAAAACCACTGCAAGGAAATGGAGCTATTCATAAGGAGACAACATCAAGGGAACCATGATTTCTCTCTTTAATAAAAAGAGAAAAATGTGATATTTTAGTGAGGAAAAAGAATTACTAACTGTACTAGCATGTTTAATAACTGTGTTTTGATAATGACACGACTACCTCCACCTGAGACTCAGCATGACCCGTTCCGATGTGTGACATGCCTTCAGTATTAAGGAAAAAGAAGTTGAAATATTTCCTTATTATTAGGTAGCTGAATTATGCTGAAACTAGTCATATTATTATTATTATTATTATTTTACTTCATGTCTTCCCTCAATAAGATTCCCAACTCTTATGGCAAATTCCTTCAAACTGACTTCAATTCTCACATTTTGAGGACGTTTCCCCTGACTGATCCTCATCCTGAACTGGATATGTGATCCTTTTACAGCTTCTCCTATCAGCCTGTACCCTTCTGTATCATTGATTACACTCTATCATAATGATTGGGTTGTTGATCCTTACATGTTTTTTGACTCCCCATGTTATAATCTCTGGGGAATTAGCACTGTGGATTGTTTCTTTTCCTGCAATGCTAGAGAGAACACTTGCCCCTCATTTGACTTTAAACTAATGGTGAATAAAATGATAAAATCCTTACAGAACAACTTACCTCTATTATATACCAACATGAGTCTCTATACTGTTTACATTGCAGAATTGGGTATCAATTAAACTCTGCTTTTGCTTTTATCATCAACATCTTTCAGAAAAGTAAATAAATCAGACTGAAAAAACAGTAGTTATTTTTTATACCCAATATCATATAATCTTCAGGACTTTTAGGAAGAAAGTTCTGAGACAGATACTATTTCATTGGAGCCTTAGATCTGCGTTCAAGTGAGTGTTTAATACTCTTCTGTTTTT
Source organism: Colobus angolensis palliatus (assembly GCF_000951035.1). NCBI lineage: Eukaryota > Metazoa > Chordata > Mammalia > Primates > Cercopithecidae > Colobus > Colobus angolensis. The sequence continues at coordinate 3,191,969 of NW_012117411.1, read as the reverse complement.
GATAATAAAAATGCTTTATTGGTTCTAGAAAATAGGAAAATTAATGTAGATATGTAGCGGTTAATTATAACATGGGAAGTTAATACGAGAAAGCCTGTAGCAAAAGAGTATTATAATTAAGATAGAGAAATTAAAACAGCATAGGATTTTCTACCTTTCTCTTCATTACTAGGCAGGAATGACCAATTAGGTCACGTACGATATAATCAATTTCATAAATCATAAGGGTGCCTTTTCCTTATTAAGAATGTTTCCTCAAAGTATAAGTTCATTATGTTATAAATAACATGCACTTGCTTCTTGCACAGATAAACAGTCTTAAAGGGTGAAGTACGAGGTTTGAAATCACGGTTGTTAATTAAAGGTATGTGACTTACAGTGTCTGCCTCTACTTGATTCTGACTCTTTCTTTTTCCACAAGCAGTTTACAATCCTGAGAACATACCTTTATCTAGTGAAAATAAAAAATATATATTCAAGTACCTACATTGAAGACTTAATTCTATCTACTGGCATTTAAAAACTAAGCAAAAATCTCAGTTCAATCTTTGATGTTTTAATAGTAGTTGTGCCCAAATAGGAGATGTCAGCAATATAGTTTATTTCAACATAATCATATTCTTCAAACATAGGCTTTGCTGAAATACCTGCCACCTTTCAGAAGCCTCCAATGAAACACTGAAAACCAAGTTTTGCTCCTGAATGTGTTTTAGGCAAATGAATAGAATTGGTTCTCACATACTATCTTTTTGTTGTTTTTGCAAACTTCATTTTTATTTAGCTTACGTATGTATCGTGTAACAGTGAAAAAGCTCCAAAGTGAGACCACTCCACACAGTCAGTATCTTTCTCTGCTCAACAATAAAATCACTCGGCTCTCTATTTGCTAAGCTTGGCTGAAACAAAGCACTAATTGGGCAGCTGTGAAAACGTATAATGCCACTAATTGTGATTGACAGCAAAATTAAGTTGAAGATGTGGGTGAGGCTGAGGTGGGTAGTCCCATGTAGATTATTCACCTAAACAGAACCTCTCATTAGCCCCAGAGGACATTGAGCAAATTTAATAGGTGAACTTGGTAATTTTTTCTTAAAAAGAGTTTACATTCTCTGTATTTCATTGTATGAAGGAATTATGTAGAAATTATTTACATATCATAATCAAATGGATTATTAGAGGATGAGATAATATATGTGGTTAAAACAGGCCACATTTTGATATGTAACAATAAACCAACTGTTATTTTTTGTTTTTTGAAATGTATACATATTTGTACTTTTTTGGCTTTTTGAAAGAAATCTATTTTATAAAATAGGTCCTTGTAACTTCACTCAATAGCAATGCTTCCAAAATAGACATGGAAACTTCCTTAGGTAAACTTAGGTAAAGATCTTTCTAATATTTGAAGACTTGACCTGCCAATATTTAATGGTTCAATCAACTAATGAATATTTATTTAGTGTCTATACTTTTTTAGCATCATACATATAAAATGAAGCATAGAACTTATTTGCAATATCAATTGCTTTACTTCACCTAGTACATTTGACTGTTAAATTCTTATAAAAATTCTGGTAATTTTTTTTATTATACTTTAAGTTCTAGGGTACATGTGCATAACGTGCAGGTTTGTTACATATGTATACTTGTGCCATGTTGGTGTGCTGCACCCATCAACTCGTCAGCACCCATCAATTCGTCATTTATATCAGGTATAACTCCCAATGCGATCCCTCCCCCCTCCCCATGATAGGCCCCAATGTGTGATGTTCCCCTTCCCGAGTCCAAGTGATGTCATTCTTCAGTTCCCACCTATGAGTGAGAACATGCGGTGTTTGGTTTTCTGTTCTTGTGATAGTTTGCTAAGAATGATGGTTTCCAGCTGCATCCATGTCCCTACAAAGGACGCAAACTCATCCTTTTTTATGGCTGCATAATATTCCATGGATAAAAAAAAAAAAAAAGTTAGGACAAATCCTGCTCCAGAAAAGACTTATTATGTTTTTTAATTCCAATACAGTAATCCCCACTGATCTGTGGTTTCACTTTCTACAGTTGCAGTTACCCACAGTCAATCAGTTTGAAAATCTCTCAGTTCCCCGAACCCCGGCCTCTGGTAACCATCATTTTTCTGTTTGTGAGTTTAATTAAAAAAAAAAAATCCACATAATAAGTTAGATCGTGAAGTATTTGTCTTTTTTTTATTTTTATTTTTGGCAGGAGGAACCTGCATTTTATTTTTATTTTTTTAAATTTTACTGTTAGTAATGGGATACATGTGCAGAACAGGCAGGTTTGTTACATTTCAGTAATGGAGAAGGAATAAGTTAAAGAGATATATTGTATATCATGGTGACTGTGGTTAATAACAATATATTGCATACTTGAAAATTTCTAGGAAAGTAAATTTTGTGTTCTGGCCACAAAAGTTACGTCTGTAAGGTAATGCATATTTAAATAGTTTGATTTAGCCATTCCACGATGTATACGTGTATCAAAGCATCATATTGTAAACCATAAATACATGCAATTTTGACTTGTCAATTAAAAAATAAATTAAAATTTTTAAAAAGAAAAAAAATTCTGGTAATTAAATATGGTGCTATAATATCTAATAGTGTTTCACAAAGATGTGTTACAGAAAATCATACACTCTGCAAAACGGGGATCTGGGGCCAGATACATTTGGGAAATATATTATATGTGAAGATTTAAAATGCATATTACCATTAGCTTATATAGAGACATATAAATAGTCTAAAAACGTGAAAACCTATTTATCTTCTTTAATAATCAAGAAAATGAAAATTAAAATAATGATTTTCTTTCATTGATCATATAAGTGTTGATAGAAAAAGAAGATAATCTTCAGTGTTGACAACGTAGTAGGGAAATAAAAATGCCCACATATAGAATGGACAAGTGTGGCTGGTTGTTTTGTAAATTGGTACAACTTTCTGGCTGAATGGATATGTCAAAAATATGTTCACATTTTGAACTAGCAATTATTTACACACACACAGATTCCCTCTCTCTCTCTAGGTTTGAAATTTTTTTCTGGGCTATGTTAAAACTATGTGGTGGAATAGAGTAATTTTTTTTCTTGTTTCTTATCTGTACTTTCTACTTATTCAAAAATCAAAGTTTTAAAAAGAGACATAAAAATTTCTTGAAAAAATGTCTGAAGTTACTTAATCTAAAACCACAGAGTAAACTTTCAAATCCTTCTTTTTAAAAAAAAAACAACTGAAAGAAACCAAAACAGAAACTATTCAATCCTTTGATTTTTTAGCAGTCAATACCTTGAATCTCATACAATGTATTGATATAGAAGCCAAGGAACTGTGTGAATACAGGTACTGAAAACCAAGTGAACAAAACTAAAGACCATATAAGCAAAGAAGAGTTCAGACAACTCTCAAATGTTTTATCATTCGACTCACAAATCCAAATTTTGTGCTTTAATTTGTCGCAATGAAGGAGAGCACTAACTCATTATTTGAAGAAACCACTTGAGGTAAATTGACATTCACAGAAACATCAAGCTGGTGTCAAAAGATGCCAATTTTCAACATAATAGAATGCTGAATTATTTCATCTTCTTAGATATATTACTTGTAATTTTATTATTGTAATATTCATTGTTCTAAAACAATATATCCTTAAATGTAGAATCTTTATTAGTCCAAAGGTACAGTTAAAAATAGTTACACACTATTACCACCATTTGAAAGTAAATCTAGAGAAGAAAGGCTAATCAAGAAGGGGGGCAATATTTACAGATTTGACTTAAAATAGATCTGTAAAGAAAACAGAACATCATAGGTTCAGTAGAAATGGGCAGTGTTTCTATCCCATGAAAGGCAAAGAGGAGATATAAATTAAGAGTAGCCATTTGTATCTACTTTTAAAAATCTACCTAAATAGGCCGGGCACGGTGGCTCAAGCCTGTAATCCCAGCACTTTGGGAGGCCGAGACGGGCGGATCACAAGGTCAGGAGATCGAGACCATCCTGGCTAACACAGTGAAACCCCGTCTCTACTAAAATACAAAAAAAAAAAAACTAGCCGGGCGAGATGGCGGGCGCCTGTAGTCCCAGCTACTCGGGAGGCTGAGGCAGGAGAATGGCGTGAATCCGGGAGACGGAGCTTGCAGTGAGCTGAGATCCAGCCACTGCACTCCAGCCTGGGCGACAGAGCGAGACTCCGTCTCAAAAAAAAAAAAAAAAAAAAAAAAATCTACCTAAATAAAAAAAAAAATTATGCTCATTGGAACTCTTGCTATGGTATGCATTTTCATTTAAACCAATTTAAGGGACACAACAGACTACTCTAGTGACTTAACAGCATACAGGGGTACTCAAAATAATAAAGTAAAAATATAAGACTGATGAGAATAATACAAATGAATACATATGAATATACGGCTTTTTAAATTTAAGTTTAAATAACTTCAAATGAAATGAAAGTGTAAGTTCCTCAGTCACACTAGCCATATTTAAGTGCTCAATAACTACATATGGCTAGTGGTTCCTCTGTTGGACAGTACAGATATAGAATATATTCATCATTGTAGAACGTTCTATGGACAAGGCTACACAGAATACTTGGGAGAGCACACTGGACCTCCTATGCAGCTTGTAGAGTGTGGAAAAAAATCCTTATCAGTAAACAAGGTGTAACCTTGTATATAGCTTCTGTGGTCATGGTCTACAGAGTGGTGAATCAGACTAGAAATGGTTACCCCCATTTTATAGACTAAGATCTATGTTCAGAGAAAGAAAACGCCTTCCCTGAGGTCAACCACTTAGTACACGTCAAACCCATGAGCAGAATCTAAGTCTGAGATCTCTGATAGTCAGAGGTCACACTCTTGGGAAAAAAAAAAAAAAAAAAAGGAAGTTATATAGCTTCCATCTAAAATATAACTGAACATAATTCACTATAAGTTAGTTCAATACAAAAGGTATTATAATTTTTCTAAACCTTTCTTTCTGTAATTATATCACTAACAACTATAGCCTGCCACTAACTTAATCTGATTTAAACTGGATATAAATAATCTCCAAAAATATTTTTTACTGAATTTTAGAGAGATGATCAAGGATAACTAGATTGATCAATACAGTTACTGTGTTACAGTAAAAGAGTAAAAATTCAGTAAACCAATCATTAAAAAGTTTACTTAATGAGTTAGATAACTTGGGTGAATGTGTTATAATGGTCAAGGTAATCGGTGTCCAATGCCCAGCATATACACAGTAAACATTTATTTAGAGTTTAATGGACTTTAACTTACTCTACTGTAATCAGAAAAATATTAGACATAAAGCAGTATTTTTAGGATATCTTTGACACGTGGAAAGAAAATGATTACTGGACTGGTTTGAGCATAAAAAGCACTTTGAGAAATGGCACTCTGTTAATTGTAAACAATTTTGGAATAATAAGAGTTTCCAATTTACTTTAAAGTCTGTTTTGTCAATGAGATCCCTGAGTCTGACTTCCCTAGAAAAAATACATAGTATAATCATATTACCCTTTATTAAAAACAAAATAATTGTACCTGAGTTAAAATAGATTGTCTGATCTTCCCCCTTTGTCCAGATGATCATATCCTACAAGGCCAAGAAGAGAACCCACACACCTACCCTTCATCCACTTATCCCTAGATAATAATTCTTCATCTTCTCCCTCTGCCCAACTCAAAGATTAGCCCTTACAATATTCTATTGTCAAATAAAATTTTATTGTGAAATGTGGTATGTTCTATTGTTGCAAAATTTCAGAGGAAGAGGGACCTAAAGGGTCATAAACGGCTCTAACACTTCTCTGCATATATCTGCATATAAGAAATGCCACAGTATGGCCTGTCTTAGTTACATCTACCTTCCCCTAGGAACAGACTTGGGAAGTTAATACAGGAACCCCTAGGCAGCCTGCAGGCAACAAGAGAAAATCTTGTATCACTATAACCCCGTGAGGGGCTTTCTGGTTCTTGATCCCTAGTTTGGAGAGTCAGCCTCCACCTCCAGAAACAGCAGGCTACGAGGTTGCTGCAGTGCACTTTAAAACAGCAAAACTTTTCCCTCTAATATTTGACCAAGATCATGGCTTTAAATTTTTATTACAGCCTCACTTGTAGGCAGAATTTCTTTGGGTTATATTTTTAATACTAGGGAAGGAAAAAGGAACTCAAATCGTCTTTGATAGGAATCAAATCTACCAGAACCAAGTGAATTAAATTAATAAGCCAAATTTGTGTTATAAACTTTTATGGCAACTCTGTAAGCCACAGTATACTCGGCTCTTTAGGCAGGGGAATGTGGCATCAGAGTATGCATTTTGTAACATGTACATGGTAGATGATCATGAATATTTGTTGCTTACATTACTGTAATTTAAATAAAATATTACAGAACTATTGAGTTCTGGTTTAGTATTTAACAGAATAAGCACCCAAGTCCACCTCCCTTCTCTCTAGTTTTTAAAACAGTAAAACTATACTAGCGCTGGAAAAAAAAGAAAAGGTGCCAGCAGAGGACCAGAGAGAAAGTGAGCAGATAAAAGGGCCTAGGTTGACAAACAAAAGAGTATGGAAACATGCAGCCTAAAATACCAGTAGTAAGTTCTTACTTCCCAGGGAACATAAAGGGCAAAGGTTGGGCCATGGTACAATCATCAGGGGAATTAATTAAAATCCACCATTGAGAATAGGCAGGCTGGTAAAACACCTACTCCTCCCACACCCTCACCACTTAATAGAGCAAGGTTTCTCACAGAAATGGCTTTTGCCCCCAGGATAAAGTCTGAGAAGTGCATTATTAGTCTAAGAAAACAAACCATCTGTCTGGAGAAAGCACCCAATATGGGTGGAGGAATGAGAAAGACAAGCAGAGCAGAGTTTAGCCTTAACTCCCAGCCTCAATTACAAATGTACTAATTAAGTCAGCCATGCCAGAGTAACATTGTATGGGCAATGGTATGCTCAATCCTGAAGTGAAGACCCTAAGGTGAAGCCTGTCTACCAACACATCCTCTTTTTAAGGGATAAGGTTATTTTTTAAAGGAATCTAAACAATCGTGCAGAATATTTACTTCACATACTAATCGCATTAATAAGGCTTCTCCATATACTGAATCAACAACCAAAAAACATTAGGTATTTGAAAAAAAGCCAATAGCCTAAAAACTAATGAAAAGTTAACAAATGTAACAAGTGACAAGAGATGAAGCAGACAATTTCGGGGAACAGAAGAAAGCTTTAAGAATCTTGCAATTTGTATCTTCAGAAAGAATTTAGTGGCTTTATAAAATAAAAACAGTCTGATGATGATTAGTTTTTCCTAAAAAGCTATGATTTAGAGCAGAGAATCAATAGATAGAAAAAATATATATTCAAGTTTATTTTTTAAGTAATAAAGATAACTACCAGAAGAACTTAATAGAATTAGCAAAAATTGAGGGTGATGAAAAAATCACTAAATTCCTACTCTTTTTATAGCAGGGAGTTACCATATTCTAATTATAGTTGATAAATCAAGAAATAGAAGCAGTATTTTTCACATAATAAATGCTGCAGGAAATCAGTGGAAGTGATCAGTTAGTTGGCAGGAAGAAGACATTGCTCTAGTTTAGTTTATTTTTAAGGGTCTGTGTATGGAGACAGCCAACATGTCCTGTTTAAGAAACATCTGCAGGACTCCTTTCAGTTCATGAATTGGCACATGAACCAGTATATATTCAATATGCTTGGATATATTCAATATGCTTGGATATCTCTTTAAAGACAAATCCAACCAGATATCATTCACTTGTTCATTGTTGAATGTTCCCAGAAAAGCAATTCCCTTCCAACCACAAAAGGCAGTATCATACAGAAAATATGAATTATAAGTTTCTTGTGGGCAGAGAGTATTTCATGTTCCATTTTCAAGAGAACTAAAAAGATAAAACTTATAAAAGGTGTTTTCTTCTGGGGTTGAGGGAGAAGAGCCATTTCTTATCATTTCAGAGCATTTTACATATACTTTTTAAACATGCATGCATTATTTGGTTCCTTTAGATTTTTTTTTTAGATGGAGTCTCACTCTGTCACCCAGGCTGGAGTGCAGTGGCACGATCTCGGATCACTGCAACCTCCGCCTCCTGGGTTCACGCCATTCTCCTGCCTCAGCCTCCCAAGTAGCTGGGACTACAGGCGCCTACCATCACCCTCGGCTAATTTTTTCATATTTTTAGTAGAGATGGGGTTTCACCGTGTTAGCCAGGATGGTCTTGATCTCCTGACCTCTCGATCTGCCCGCCTTGGCCTCCCAAAGTGTTGGGATTACAGGCCTGAGCCACCACGCCCGGCCTTAAAGTATTTATTAAAACATCTAATTCAACAATAGGGCTGAGACTAGGCAGTTAGAAAACTGAATGAGCTTAAAATAAATATTAAAGGCACTTTAAAATGAGGATGACAATGTCAGAAGCATTAATAAGGCACTAAGAAAGGTGGATTTAATAATCTCTTATTCACGCAATTAGCAGTTGTTTGAACTTTGAGAAACTATTACAGAACTAGTGTGAGAATGGTCTCCTCTTCCTATACAGGTTTAGGAAATACTTCTGTTTTTTTTACCCATTAGTGCCTTTCCTAAGAGTAGTGTATTTTATTCACATATTTTTGAAAATACTGACAATATGAATTGGAATAACCTAAAATGAATTAGTCACAATTTTCCAGTTTTAACAATTACTACACTTTTGTGTATGTGGATTTGCTTTATTCAAAGAATTAAAGCTGAAACTTATTAAGAATAATGAAACATCCAGAATTGTAAAATGAGTTAAATAATGATTTAAGACTTGGAACCACCCCAAATGCCCATCAATGATAGACTGGATAAATAAAATGTGGCACATGCATATTATGGGTTACTATGCAGCCATAAAAAAGAATGAGTTCATGTCCTTTGCAGGGACATGGATGAAGCTGGAAGCCATTATTCTCAGCAAACTATCACAGGAGCAGAAAACCAAACACCACATGTTCTCACTCATAAGTGGGAGCTGAAGAATGAGAACACATGGACACAGGAAGGGAAACATCACACACCAGGGCCTGTCAGGGGATGGGGGCAAGGAGAGGAAGAACATTAGGACAAATACCTAATGCATGCAGGGCTTAAAACCTAGATGACAGGTTAATAGGTGCAGCAAACCACCATGGCACATGTATACCTATATAACAAACCTGCATGTTCTGCACAAATATCCCAGAACTTAAAGTAAAATTAAGAAATAGCACATAAAAATAAATAAATAAATAATGAATACCTACTAAACTCAACTTTAAATAGTAATGGTTAATTTGGCTTTATTAATGCTAGTACTACTAGTACTTTTTTAGTAAAACTACCTTTACTAGTACAAAGTACATTTTTATAAGTACATTGCAATAGCGTGAAATTTTCTGCTAGATCAAAAGAAGTTATTTATAGTAAGCAATGTTGTTTAAAATATATTTAAGCATTAATTAGAAAAAAAATCCTACTGTCTGGAATCTTGACAACTTGATATATTTCAAATGACTGTTTTGAGGGAAACCTCCCTATAAAAATCTCAGTTAAGATGGAAATGTACCCAGTGAAATACTGATATATATCACCATTTTAGAATAAAGAAACAGAAATAACTTAAATTCATATATCTGAAAGCACCTTATTTTAAAAATAAATTTTTTTAATTTATAAAAATTAAATAAAAGCAAATAGTTAAGCAACAACACTACAAGTGATTATTAAATATAAGATGCAGATATTGTTAAAATCTATTTGAATATTTAATGCATAAATTAAAACCATCAAGCATTCCATAAAGTGTCATTTAACAAATTATAATAAGGTACTTATAAATGGAATCTTAACAGAAGAGTAAAATTACTAAAATACTTCCAATAAATCACATTACAGAAAATATTTTATCCTTCCTACATCCCACAAATAATCTCTTTATTCCTGAAATAAAAAGGAATATCAGAAACATTTGACAGACCCATCAGAGACTCGGTATAAAACTTAGTCTCCAATATTTATAAAACTCTTTTTAAACTTCATACTATTAAGTTCTTAATAGTATAGTTCTTAATTAGTTCAATCATTGTGTCTATCTGATATTCAGGAGTTACCAGCTGAAAAATTTAATCAAGGGAGTTAGTTGTATTTTGCAGGCAAAACTCCAAAAACCTTATATTACTGAAATTATTTTGCTTTTAAACTGAATTTACCCAAAACAACTGGTTTATGCAGACACAGTTCTGTCTTACACTACACACATACACACACACACACACCCCAACCACATAGCTGAAATTTATGCTAAATACATTCACAGACCATGAAAACATGCAATCATAAAATTGTGTTTTCCTCAGACTTTTAATAATTAAACATTGCAGCAAATTATAAAGATCCTAAATATTTATTTAAATTATAAATGCATTTGCACACTATCTTGTAGCATATTAAAAAAAGTCTCAGCTCACTGCAACCTCTGCCTCCTGAGTTCAAGAGATTCTCCCACTTCAGCCTCCCAAGTAGCTGGGACCACAGGCGTATGTCACCACACCCCGCTAATTTTTTGTGTTTTTGGTAGAGACAGGGTTTCACCATGCTGGCCAGGCTGGTCTTTAACTCCTGGCCATCAGTGATCTGCTTACCTCGGCTTCCCAAAGTGCTGGGATTCAGGTGTGAGCCACCATGCCTGGCCTATTTTTTTTTTTTTTAATAGTAGCATTTACTACAGTGATTCTTAAATTTTAATGAGCATAAATTAACTGAAGACCTTGTTAAAATGCAGACTGTAATTCAGTAGGTATGTGGTGGGGCCCCACTGAGATTCTGCATTTCTAAGATGTTCCCAGGAGATTTGGTTGGCCCATAGAGCACACTTTGTTTAAAGGAGCTTTGGAGTAAGTGGATTCTAATTTTTACTAATAATCAGAATCACCAAGAGCTCTAGGTAGAAACACAGATTTTCTGACCCTTTCACTAAAAATAATAAATTTGTAAGTTGGGGTGAGACTCAGAAAAATGTAACCCTGATGGCTACCCACGTTTGGGGCACGTTGACATAAAGACTAGTAAACTTAACAAAAACTCTATCCATTCCTTAATGTCTCACTATTTCCAAAAATCTTTACATACTTTAGAAGCTTTCCTTGGTTAGTAAGGATAAACTACCATTTGATGAGACATGGAAGAAAAATAAAATTGAATATTGCTTACCATTATGGTTTCACTCAAAACTGTACTTTGTTTTTGATTCTGTGAAGAGGTATTTAGATTAAGTATTATGAATAACAAAAGAAAACAAAATTTCATGGAAGCAAATAAAAAAGAGATTGCTTTTTAAATTACCTACTATGTGCCAGATATTGTGCTAGAAACACTTGTGTGCATTTTGCATTATGTAGCATGGGAAAATGAAGTGATATGCCCCCAACGTAATAATCTAGAAAAGAAAAGTAAAAAAGTTGGCGGAACTTTCCAATCTATACAGATGTTACTGTAGCAAGATGAAAATACCTCAGCCAGAACATGATAGGGACTCCACAAACTCTAGCACTTCCAGAGCAGAGAGGAAGGAGAGACTTGCGTGGGCAAAGGCATGGTGGTGGGCAAGAAGTGAACACATATAGGGCAGAGTGAATATTTAATTATTTTTGAGAGTCTGTTAGCAAGACAGGTGACAGGAAGAGGGTAGATTTTAGAGAAGTAGCATAGATGAAAGAATGCCAAGTAAGTGTGTAGACTGACAGACAGAAGAAAAGATTTAACGAAAGTAAGGTGTTAGTTCAAGAAAGATAAGGAAATGTAAACTAATAGGAGAAATATAGGAAGTTGTGATCAGAATGTTAAAAAATTGTCAAGTTTTTGAGAACATTGTGTTGGAACATTGCTTACTAATAGTCAAATCCTTCTGTGTTCTTGTTTGCAGTGGATGGAGCTGAAAATCACTGGTTCATAGGAGGTGGAGAAAAGCAAAGTCAGTGTTCAAGGCAGCTAAGATCATTCAAATAGTCAGGCAGTGTTCTAACGTGGGGGAAACTTTCTTTTAAATGATGTTTGTAGTGGAGTAACTAAAAAAAAATCAGAAAAATGCCATAGATAGTGTGATGTAAAAGTCAGATCTTAGAGTCAGAAAGCTCTGAGTTTGGATCTTGACTCAGTCATTTACTGAAATGTGACCCAAAATAAATTATTTTATTTTTTAGTTATGCTCAGTTTCCTCAAAGAATAGTGTAAATGTGTATAATAAAAATTATTGCAAATAGTTGCAATACCTCAAAGGTATTACAAGAGCAAGGTGCCTATTTGTATCTTTTGGGCTTCTGCTGAATTGAACATGCTGTGGTTTTTGCCTCATAAAATCTGATATTCTGGATACTTTGATCAAAACTTTAATAAAGGGCAAAAGAGAAAAAAATTTAGTTTGAAGAACTACAACAAATTTGCATGGCTGGTAACTTAGAAAATGTGGGGGAAGGATTCTGACTATCATGCTAAAATGAATTACTTTGGGTAAAAATGATGTAGGAACTATTTGCTTAGAAGTCACAGAAATACTTGGACAGAATATACTCTCAATCAAAAGTCATCAATTCCTGAAATTCTGCTGTTCAAGGTCTGCTTTGTGAAGCAGAAATATCATCTGTGAACAGATAACTATTTTCCTGAAAGGAATAATTTATTGTTATCAGTCATCAACTTAGAATAAATATATTTTTCAGGTCATTCTCTAAGAAAGGTAGACTAGTACAAGTTTACAGGGAAAAAAGTTGATAGTAAGGCCTAGGGGTTAGCTTTTGGACAATTATCTGGACACAGTACAAAAAAAAAAAAAACTTGGGTGGAGGTGATTAGAAACAAAGTCGTGAGGCTCAGAAATGACAAATGTGCGTGAAGGCGGACTGATGAAGAAAAGTTTCTTTTTTTTTTTGTTTTGTTTTTGAGACAGTCTTACTCTGTTGCCCAGGCTGGAGTGCAGTGGAGAGATCTCTGCTCACTATAGCCTCCATTCTCCATTAAAGGAATTCTCCTGCCTTGGCCTCCCAAGTAGCTGGGATTACAGGCATGTGCCACCACACCCAGCTAATTTTGGGTTTCAGTAGAGGCACGTTTCACCATGTTGGCCAGGTTGGTCTTGCTTGAACTCCTGACCTCAAATGATCCACCTGCCTTGGCCTCCCAAAGTGCTGGGATTACAGGTGTGAGTCACCATGCCCAGGCAAAGAAAAGTTTTTCAATTGTGAACTCCAAGAGCAAGGTGCCTATTTGTGTCTTTCATTGTTATTTATTTCTTTATTATTTATTTTTGTTTTCCTTACACTTTAGTTCCAATTTCACAAACAGCAAGAAAAGAAGTTTTTGTGTGTAAAGATGTTATCTTGGCATATCTTTATATCCACAGTACTAAAGGCAGATTTAGGCAGTTAAATATGTCTAAGGTCAGTTTCAGTGGTTGGTTTATTGGGTTTCTCTTAAAGTTTAAAACTGACAACACATAAAAATGAAACTATCATAATATTTCTGCATATAATTCTCTCTCGTTACATGATCTCTTTTCACTGAAAGGTTTTTCTAAAAATTGAAAAGCTTTATTTTATTAATTACCAAAAATTAACCAATTATTTTAAAAGTTCAAAATTTTAATGTATCTAAATGTTTCATAAAATAATTTATGCTCTTTAGATGTATGCTAATCCATCTTAACTCTCCAAGGAAAAGGAAAGAACACTCACGTTGTGACTGTATTATTAGAGTCTTTTATGAAAAATAGTTGCTAAGTTTTAACTCTAATGAGCAGTTATTCTCTTAGCCAATAATATCATCAAATACAATAAATATGGTGAGAGTAAAGCTGTCACATCTAGAAAATTTTAGCAGCAATAAGCAACACCCTTTCCTTATTTCACATGATTTGTCCTAGAAGCAGGAATCCCTAAAAGGTGATCATCAAAGCTCGAATTCAGGTGTTGTGACACTGTGGGCAAAGGGCATAATGGTAGTCACAAACTATAAACAGACAACACACAATATCAAAGAGTTAACAGCCTAACTATGTGTTTACTCATCTTTAAATTTCTACCCAATTCAGATGGAAGTGGGTTTCTATTCTTTTTAAAGATTAACTACCTCTCTCTGTGCCCTTAATGGCATCACCCTCCACGCATCATGTTTCAGAACTTGTTTCAACACTTTGTTTTCCCTCTTGCATTTTTAATCTTTTCATTGCCACTGTCACCATCTCCCCTCCACCAAGGTCTTCCTCAATTCTGCTTTTGTCTCAAGCCACCATTCTATCATTTTCCCCTTTAGCAGCATTTTTCCTGAAAGACTAATGTATACTATTTGTAATCTCTATGTACTCCTTTCTCAGTGACCATTCAAATCACAGCTCTATGGTACATTCTATTGAAAACACTCTTGCCAAATGTAATGACTTTCTTCGTGTCTTATCCACAGTCTTAAATCCACATTTCAGTCTTTAATAATGCTAATCATCCTTAGGTTAAAAAAAAAAAAATCTCTTCCAGTGGTTTCCAGGTACTACAGGGAGGAAGGAATGAATGGTGAAAACACAAAGGATTTGTAGGGCAGTGAAAACTCTGTATGATACTACACTGATGGATACATGTAATCATATATTTGTCCAAACCCATAGAATGTACAACACCAAGAGTGAACCCTAATGTAGTCTATGGAGTCAGGGAGATAATGCTGTGTCAATATAGGTTCAACGGTGGTAAAAATGTACCACTCTGGTTGGGATGTTTATAAGAGGAGAGGCTATGTATGTAGGAGGTATATGAGAAACCCCTAACTTTCTCTCAGTTTTGCTGTGAACCTAAAACTAATCTGACAAAAAAAAAAAAAAAGTGTTAATTATAAAGGAGATGGCCAGGCAGAGTGGCTCACATCTGTAAGCCCAGGCGTTTGAGACCAGCCTGGGCAATGGTGAAACCCCATCTCTACAAAAAATACAATAATCAGTCAGATGTGGTGGCTTGTGCCTGTGGTGCCAACTACTGGAGAGGCTGAGGAGGGAGAATTGCTTAAGCCTGGGAGGCAGAGGTTACAGTGAGCAGAGACTGTGCCATTGCACTCCAGCCTGGGTGACAGCACCAGACTCCATCTCTAAATAAATAAATAAATAAATAAATGGAAGAAGATACTAGCAACAAAACCAGTATGTCCGTGTGCTTGTGTGTGTGTGTGTGCTTGTGTTTTTGTGTGTGTATCTTCTACCGGCCTTTGACTGCTGGCTTCTGGTTCTCTACTGCTATGCTATAGATTCACATTCTTTGCTGGCTCATTCTTCCTTTACCCAGTGTCTTGTCTTGCGACTTCTCTGTGCTATCTTACTCTTCATGATCTCATTAAAAATCATGGGACTCCAGTCTCCTGTATATTATATGATTTCCAAAAATGCATCATTTCCATCTCAATGCTAACTGCCTACTGAACACACAGATATCCCACTTTTCAAACAAAACTGATTGTCACTTTCAACTTCCTACTGCCTATGGTCAAATCTGCAATTCTTGTGTTTTAGATATTACCAGGGCCACAATCTGCCAAATACAGATAAACAGGTATAAAATTACAGAAATCTCAATTTCTGGTTTTTCTAATTGTCAATATGCTTTTAAAAATCAAGTTGTTGTATTCTTTCTTTTCTTTTTCTTTTTTCTTTCTTTCTTTTTTTTTTTTTTTTT
>NW_012117411.1:3139593-3175884 GCF_000951035.1 Colobus angolensis palliatus | reverse complement strand
AGTCTCAAACTCCTGACCTCAGGTGATCCACCTGCCTCAGCCTCCCAAAGTGCTGGGATTACAGGCGTGAGCCACTGTGCCCAGCCTTCTTTCTTAAATCTGTCTTATTTCCTTCTCCTGTCCTTCCCCTAGTTAAGATGACGATAGTTTGTTTTTCTAACAACACACTTTAATTGGACACATAGACTCCAATATTTTTTCTCATTTCAGTGACTGCTTTCTATTGCTCTAAGGATATCATAAGTAGGATGGTCTATTTATGTTACATCTACTTCCTTACTCAAAATCTTACAGAATATTTAAGGTCCTTTTAAAAAGGCACTTAACATTTCAAATTCTGGCATTAGTCCATACAATCAGAGGCTACATATGCCAATAAGATTTAAAAAAACAAAAACAAAACCAAAAATTTTACCTAAAATAAACCTCTCCTATCTACTTATTTTTAATTCCTCAGTATGATTGAATCTCTCCTTAGAGCGCATAGAGTTTTCGAGTCCTAAGTTATGTATATCCCATTTTCATAATCTAAATGTCTCAAATACAGCCGATAACTCATCATTTTACTGAAAAGACTGCTTAGCAACATGAGTCATCCATAGTATATGCTCAGTGAATATGTGTTGAATGGAACTGAGGATCAAGGAAGCTATGCAAGAATAATTCCAAAAGTGTGAGTTAAGAGTTAGACAAGTATGATACACAATATTGAAAAAGGAATTAATCCATGTGAACTGTGTTGGTGAAAAAGCATTCATGTGCAACAGTAACTGAGTTGGGGCTTGCATGACAAGTAGAAATGGATACACAGGGAAGAAAAGGAAACAGTCTACTGGCGGACAGAAAAAAAAATGGAATATGGTATGTGTCTGAGAACAGCAGCAGAAGGTAGGGAAAGAGAAGAGCCCAGTTTGGGGTGGGAGACAGTCACAGTAACAAAATTGCATGCGCTAATTAACAACGGTAGAATTGATAGGTCCCAGATACTTATCTAGGACTGATCTAGAATCACAATTTCTCAAAAGAATTCCGTAACCGCTGTACCCATTTCTATCATTAGTGCTATGAATATATTTTACGGGATACAAATTTTATGTTATGAACTCAGTATCTTTACCTGATCAATCCAAGCATCTATCCTGGGCTTTATATATTGAGTGTCCAATATTTAAATATCAGACTTAAAAGTATTGTCTTACTTCCATTTCTTAGAATTCCAAGATCAGGATGGCACAACAGATCCACTAACTACTTATTTTTAATTGTTAATACATATTTATTTGACGAATAGTGAACAAACAACTGGAAAAGTCTGGGAAACCCTCAGATTTTGGTCCTTTCTATAAAGCAATTGATCCCTCTTGAATGTAGAGTCTAAATAAAGAGAAAATGTAAAGGATTAAGGCTTGGTAACCATTAGGCTTATTCTTTTAACAATTAGAAACTAAATTTCTATTGTCTTATATATGTTTTTTAAGTGCCTTTTTTCTCCTAGCTGAAGTCCTAATAAAATAACATAAGCAATAAATCTACAGTCTGGAATTTCACAATTCACTCTAAAACATTTCTGAGGAAATCATTGAGGAACCTTAAATTTTCCTTTTCTAAAACCCAGACCTATAAATGAAACAATCTCATAGATCTGACTGACACCGTAAAAGTGTCCTCAACAAACCACATGTAGTCAAGGAATATGAATGGTAATTTCATAAGTGATCATGATATCCATCTGGTTTTTAAAACTTTTGCATAGGTAAATGTGATTAGCAACATTTGGAAAAACAGATTGATTTCCTAATTTGACAGATACATAGAAATAAAACTAAAATAAACGGCCTGGCAAAATTAATACATATGAACCATGAGTCAAGACTAAAGAACTGTCAGATCATCAGTAGCTCCCTCCTGAATTCAATTAATAATGGGGAGATATTAAGGAAGTCACTTTGATTCTTTAACACTTTTTTTCAATTATAAAATAAAGGAGTTGAATTAGATGAACTATAAGACCCCTTTTAGCTATAATACACTATCAGTTCATATAGGATGAAAATAGATGTTAAGCAGACATCCCTTCCTTTGAATTTTGGCAATTTGGCAATGTAGTAACAGGGCACAACCCTTCCAAAATAGCAGTGTCTACTCAGGTAATATAAAACAGCAGATACGCAAAAAAAGTATGTTTTCTAGCCTCAATATAGAAGAGTTTAAGAGACATAATCTCTTATACCTACAACTTACAGGCAACAAGGATGGGGAAGGAAATAGGGATAAAATAACAGTACATTTGCTATTCATATTAATTGTCTTATCTTAATTTTGTAATAATGATCTACACACTAGAAAATATTCTTTAGATATATGTATATGACACTCTAGAAATATTGAATTCCTAAACTTTTAAGCTTGTTTATTCAATTCTGAGGACCTCATTTTGGTAACACTTTCCCTCTACGATTGCACAACTCTCTGTGAATTTATGAATTATGCTTAATATAATGATAATTTATCTCTGAGATGTTTGCTTGATGCCTCCCCTTTATTATAATCTCTTATGATGAAGTTTCTTACCCTCATTCTATATTGTCTGTTGTATGCGAGACTAAATATTCTACATGTAAAATTCTAAATTAAAATTATTCAAGCATTATTCATAAAATATTAAATATATAATATATGTAGTCTGAAGTATAATGTTGTAACTAGTACTGTCGATCTGAAGAGTAGATGGTTTCTTCCAATATTGTAAAATATCTCACAATATCTCTCTTAAGAGAGATCAGGAGGAAGTCTGGTGGAAAAGAAATCATGACTTCATGGAAAGGAGCTAAGGAGAATGATTTTGAGAGCCTGAGCATTACAAACTGTTCTTGATGCTAAGTATTTTAGAAGTTCAATTTTGCATTCTCTAACTTGGTATAAGACTTTATCTGATTAACAGTATGAGTCTATTTGCATAAAATTTATCGTTATGATAAACAATAGGATTATTTGAAAGTAAACAAGTGCAATTTCATCTAAATTGTCCGATGCATGAAGTTATTATAGCATAACAAAACTCCAGTGATAGTAGACTTTCTGAACTCCATTGTTAAAGTACAGCATGTAGTTCCAGGTTTAAGTTTTGTTGTTGTTGTTTTCAGGTTTAAGTTTTAATGTCGATGGAAGTCCTGTGCTGCTTAACCTGACATCCTATGTATTGAAATTTATATTTAAAAATCCAGTTATTTAGAAATATTTTTAAAGTAAATACAGTACTGCACAACCTATGCCAGTTACAAACATTTGGTTCCATAATTTTTTAATCCTATGCATAACAAACAATTCATTCGTCTAATGAAAATTACAAATCTAAAACATGTAACTTCAATAAAAAGAAAAATGAACTACACATAGAACTGAATAAAAACACATGCACACTCTTTTATTAATTGCTTAGATATGTGTATGCATGGATGTATGTTTGTATGTGTATGTGCACAATTCTGAAAATTTGTACACTAAAATGACAAAGCATTTTCTACAACTTTCAGTTATGCTAAAATAAGATGATGTGGAAATAGGGAACAGAAATACAAATAATACAGAATACACATTTTCTTAAGTGATGCTTAGAAATATGCAAAAACTATAGAGAAAACTGTTGGAAGTTAATGCCAATTATATTTCAAATTTGTAGAGTCTATCACTAATAGCTTATTACAAATAACTTTAAAATGTGAAAAGAAAAATATGGTCTGTCCTAATAAGCACCATAAATGCCTATTATTGCCACATATGTATTCTAGTGTGTGTATCAATTTATTTGATGAAAAATATATTAACAACAACAAAACCAGTAACTAAATAAATAATCCTTTCATCAGCCCCCAATTTCTGCCACACTAATGCTTTGGTGAATCATCAAGGGGAGTAAATTATTCGTTATAAATTTCAAAGAGGATCCTCCATTGAAAAATCTCTGCTACTGGCCCTTCTTGGAACCAACATCAAGAGAATTCTTGGCGATCTCAAATATTACAATGAAATAGAAGGTGAGGGGCAACCACTCAGGAGATGTTTCTAGAACAAACTGAGCTCAGGGAGCTTACCTTTCAGCTGAGAGAGGTGTGTACAGATAATTACTAATATCTTGAGTTACAGTAGGGTAAAAAAGATTAATCAAGAAATTGCTTACAAATGTCAGCCAAGGCTTTAAAAACAAAAAAGATGGATACAGTATCTGGAATGTTTTCAACAGTAACCCTAAACAAGGTCCCTATATTTATGGCATTAACAAAATAATCTATAATGCAAGTGTTTGAAACATTTCATTATCTCAAGTTTATTTCTTACCGAAGGGCCATAGTATGAATACCGTCGTAATAATCAATAAAAACTACTCAAAATAAACACAGTAAAACAATAAATTCAAGGGTACACCACACATCTTTATACAAATGCAAAGAGTTAAATACTGTAAACAGCTTTTATAAAAAGGGTACTGTGAAGAAATTTACTGCAACATTATCCTTGGTTCATTGTTTTCAGCATGTTAGTTAAAACTATCAACACTAATAAGTAGTAATTTATCTTTAACTTCAGGTTACTCTCTGCTAATATGTTTATAATATAGGAAGGAAGAAAAAAAAAGAGGTAATTCAACATTGCTGCATGCATTTCCTAACTTTGCAGCTTCATGTGCTCTAGCTGGATACAGACTACTGGGGAACAATCACTTTTCCTTACATATTTTAGCTATGATTCTTCTTGGCTGCCAGGCATCATTTAGGTCTGGTGAGGCAGAGTTCTGTCTCTCCCACTTAGCTGTCTTCCACTTAACAAATCAGAAAGCATTTGGATAACACTATTTTTGTGTGAGTGAGTAAGTCAGTGTTCAACTTAAATTGATTAATATAAAGACTCCTCTCAGTGGGTAACACTGTCATCTGTCTTGGCCATGACCCAAGGTACAATGCCCAATGCCCCTTTTAGTGTTAATACCAAAAATACACTTACATTTACATCCAACAGAATTGCCTCTTTCGTTCAAGCAAGAGTATATTGATGCTATTACAGATACTAACTCAACATCTATTGCATGTTTACTGTGTGTTAGTCATCATAGTAAGTACTTTTTAGGGTTATCATATTTAATTCCCATTACCACCTTATGAGGTAGGTAGTATTATTGTTATAATTTTACAGACTGAGAACGTGAAGCAAAGCAAAGTTAAGAAACTGGCCCAATTATCAAACCAGAAAGCTGACTGTACAGCCCACAGTGTGGATTATTTGGTGCTGTGTAAGATTTATGTAAAGCCTCAAGAGAGAGATGAATTTGGAACACAAATAAAAAGATATTTTAAAAAGCATCACTATCCCTGTCTTCTTATTTCTTCCAATCCAGCATCCCCATTAAACATGAACCATTCAGGAGATAATCATAGTAAAGACCTGTAGGGAGAAAGGTCAAATGTGGCCAATGTAATTTAGTTTGAATGGAAAATAAAGCAGTTATACCAAGGCCAGGCAAGCTTCATTTTCAGATTATAGGTACAAGATATTTTGTTCATCAAAAGATTCAACTGGCTCAATGATAAAGGTTTTAAAAATAAGAACCAAAGACAAAGACCCTAAGCATTCCACATAATTGCCTTTTCAGTTAGAACTAACTGGCAGAATCCTATGTAAAATAGTATTCACTTAGGTGTAAAAACCTGTAGGCAAGACTAACAATAAGATTACTTGCAGATAGGTGTTAATGAGGTCATTCAGGCAGATGAGGTGCCAACAGGGCATAGTTAGAGAGTAGTGAATTAACTTGGGTTACTATCTTGTAAGGAAGCCAAAGACTGTGAAATTTAGAATCTTGGCAGAGTTAGTCATTTGTAAAGCTGTTTGATACATCAGGAAAAAAAGAAAGGCATGTATTCTAGTACTGAAGTTTGAAAGAAAAGTAAAATAAGTGAAGTTTTTTTTTTTTAGATTAAACTAGACACTATCTGAAAAAACTGAATGTGAAAAGCGAGCAATGAAAAGCATTCTCTAACAATGAAGCTCTCTTGCTCTGATATCCTTGTTTTTTAAAGTCAGAAATTAATGCTTTTTTATCTATTAAATTCAAAGTTATAGTAAGGACATTATATTGTTACTCTTAGAATAGTAAATATAAAACCAAAGGAGCCCAAATATTTCTTTAAATACAAGAAGTAGATAAAATGTAGAATAACAATTTTCACATAAAGACAAGTGCACACAATTACTGCCCAGTATTGCAATGAATTGATAGAGGCACATTAAACACAATTTATTAGTGAGTACATTAAAATATCACTACTGTTCAACAATGTGATAATAGGGAAGTACAATACTCAGGGAATGGCCAATGTTTGATGGTTGTCGATAAACCAAGACACCAGAAAAGACCCTATGAAAATACATTTTTATTGCACATTTTGCTAGTAAATTGATACAATTATATCTGAAAAAGGATGGTATGGTGAAGAGCTTTTGACCCCTGTTTAATATCAAATATGTAATATTATTTCCTTGAGATAATTTGGGCTTTAACCTTCATTTGGTTATGTAAGTGACTTTTTCTCCCTGCAATTTTTGGCACTTTATTTTAGGCTTGTTAATAAACTTAAGCGATTTTTTATTTTTTAAGTGAATTGGGTGTGATAGGAAGAGCAAAAATTAATTTAATCCACCAATTTGGAACACGTGCCTGAAAATTTTGGCTTGTATGTGTGTGTATGAAGGCTGACCAACCATGGAAATAATATGTGTGACATTAAATTAACACCTTAATAGGCATTATGTAGGGTATCTTAAAATTTGAAAGCTATTGTAATAATTCACAATTCATTATAAATGTCAGTTACATAGTGATGAAAAAATATGGCAGGCTCTAGGTGCCCCATTGATCCTTTTGACCTCTTTCTTCCTTTTAGCCCACCAGTATTCTTACGGTATTCCAGACTACCACTCTGGCATATTGGTACTTATAAATGCAATGAATACTAAAAGAGAACCATGTCCATCACATAGCAATTGTCAACTATGAATAATATAGTATTTGTTCTGGTTAGCATATTGATTTTAAATCACATTATGTAGCCATTTTAGCACACTGAAGTTTATATATAAGGTAATCAATAAAGGAAATTAAGCAGTTAATATTACTTAAATAATATTTTCCTTGTGTTGTGAAGCCAAAAAGCCCCATTTGTAAAGTCACCCAATGGCCAATATGAAGTATTAAACTGGCACACTAAGGAGATGGCAAACATCTGATGACAAATGCACTACTATGCTCCTCCTTCTCCACCAGCCATACCAGACCTCACTAACTCATCCTGGTGCTCTTTCGATCTGAGAGATGAGGTGCAGTCTCAGACATATGGAAGAACCTCAGACTTCTACTCAACACTGCACTCAAGGCAGTCAAGAACAATTTGGGATACTTTTGGAAAGATCAATACACTGGTCATCACAAACTTGGGATAGAAATTCAGCCTTACCATTGAGAAATTACATGGCCTCTGGTGAATCATTTTAATTCTCCATGTCTCATTTTCATTCTGAAAATATGTCAGTGAAAATATAAAGATTTGATGCTATAGATTTCTTTTCTCTCATCAGTAGAATAGAGATTTATTTTAAATGGTAGAAGTAGTTTTAGATAAAGAACAAACACTATTAGCAGTTAAGCAAGTTAACTCTTCAGCCTGATAAAAACAATTTTTCCATTGGGATTATTTTAGGAAAAAGTGTTACTAATTAGGAAAACTGTCCCATTTTTAATGCACTATTTTAAAAAGTAATTTTGAAGTTAATTTTCTTTATTAAGTTAAAGTATATAATTGCACTTGATGTTTACCTAAAATTTATCTTCCTTTAAAATATGCAGAGAATACTTAGAAATTAAGATTATTTTAATCTTTCACATAAACTTAATTACATCACATCAGCAAAACTTACCACAATTTTAAAATTTTTGCTATTTTGCTTTCAAATGGTGTTACAAAAAGGCTTAGGGGGACCAAATACTATAGGATTAAAGTGACTGAGACCACAAACCAGGTAATTTCAGATCTCTCTGAACCCTGCATATATAACATATATTACTCATCCTCGACATTCACTATTTCTTTTTTTTTTTGACATTCACTATTTCTATAGAATAGGATATGTTATTGCTGCTTCCACTTTTGAGTTTATTTTTGTATTGCAACTAACATTTTTAAAAGTTTCATATTTTTCATAAATATCCTCTCATTAATTTGACATGATTTTTATTGAAAACATTTTCTTTTTAACCAAATATGAAATAGATATTTCTTCTTCATTAAAGAAAACATTGACTGCTTACGAGTATTAATTTTGTTGTTTTTTTATCAATTATAATTAGAAAATATTACGTACAGAGTAGTAAAAAGTAAATAAATTTTGGCTGAGTCAATTTAGAAATACTCTAGCCCATTAAGCCTAAATAAATACATCAGTTCTTAAGGAAACAAGCAAAAGTTGTGTAGACTAGTCCTTTGGTATGTGTGGGGTACTGGACACACATAGATACCAAAATCCATAATTGCTCAAGTCCCTTATATGAAATGTTGTACTATTTACATACAACCTATGCACATCCTCCTGTATAATTTAAATCATTTCTAGCTTGCTTATAATACTTAATATAAAATAAATGCTGTATAAACAGTTGTTACACTGTTTTCTTTGGGGAATAATGATAAGGAAGAAAAATGTATGAGCATTTTGAGTACAGATGCAACCATCCATTTTTTCCCCATATATTCTGGATCTGTGGTTCGTTGAACCCACAGATACAGAACCCATGAATGTGAGGAGCTGACTATACGTGAAAATACATGACTTATATATTTCAAGATTTCTTAAGAATGCAGGTAGAATTTATGCTGAATAGAAACATGAAGTTGTTTTATTTAAAAGTTCTTGAATGGAGACTTGAGGATTACTATTCATTTCCAAGGATGACTGGTATGTGAATTGGGCCACATAAGCAATTTTCACCAAATATTGCAGTCCAAAGTGACAAGTTACACTCTAGTGGCAGACTCTGTTAAAAAGGCCTTGGTATATTTATATGACAACTTGAAGAACATGGAACAGCAATTTTGTTCTAAAATATGCATTGAATCAACCCATAATCTATGTCCACTTATTTTCTGCATATCAGCACTCTCTCATCAAATTATTCCTAAAAGTTCAAGAAAAGTATAATGGTGTTAAAAGCTTTATATATTTAAGGTATTCAACTCACAGAAACTGTGAACTGTATATCTAGTGAAACATAATTGAGAACAAAAGAAGTAAGAAAAAATCAACTAATTACATCTGTATCTTAACATTAGTCGTATCTTGATTATCTGCACCAATGGAAGGGATTGGCTATAGAAAACCACATATAATCTATTCAGTGGGACTGGGTCCATGGCCTTGTGCTTAGTAGCTGAATTTCTAATTGCCCAGTGTAACTTACTGCAAATGTGTTGTGAGGATGCCCATCACCAGAAGAGTGGCCACAGATACATAATTTTGTTTCTGGAAGCAATTCCTAGGTTAAACAAAGAGAATCAGGAGTTGGCTTTTTTTTTTTTCAATCTTAAGGCTTATGCTAATAATGTACATTGTCATTTTTAAAAATCATTTTTTGGGATTATCACCTTGGTAGGTCAAAATAGGGAAGAATATTCCATCATTGTCTCACAGTTAACTAGTATAGATTTTAAAAACAGAAATAATTTGGCAGATGGGAAGTTGAATATTTGGATCATAATAAATTAACCCATAACGAAAAAATCCACTGATTATGTACCATGATACTGCCGTAGGAACCTTACTTCCCACTTGTAAGCTAAGAATCATAGATACTCCTATATATTTAAATGGCACTGCAGTTTTGGTGTATGGGATGTTATTTGTTCTTAAAATGTAATCAACTCTAATTTTGAAAAAGTTCTGACTTGTAATCAATTGTAACCAGTACAAATGAACATAAATCCTGTCCTACCATGTCATGTGAGAACAATCACAATAATTTCTTTAAATAAACTGCTGTGGTTATGCATTATTATATAAAAATTATTGCCACTAAAATGTATCTAAGACTGTGCAACCAACCTCGATAATATCTGTTAAAACCTGTTGAATTGTACCATTTGCATTGAAAACTACTCTATATACTCAAATGTATAGTTTGCATTTTTATCTGTAAAAGCAAAGTGATTATTTATTGATAAATGACATGGAATGTCATTTTTTACCTAAGTAGCATTAGACATTTCAAAGATTTTGTCTGAAGGGCAAAAGGATTACACTGCATTTGAATAGACCATGTGACAACACATCCTTAGACTTCATGTATGATATGAAAGGACGATCCCCATTCATAAGATACACAAGGGAAATTATAACTATACCAGGAAAGAAGAAAAGCAAGGAGGGATGTGTTAAGGGTGTCAGGGAGTATTTGTAGTGGTTTGATGCATGTAAATATTACATCTTATAAATAATTCTTTTCAAATACATCTATGAAGTTCAGAGGTTCTGTTTAAGAAATGGATTGTATATGCTTTACATGACTACATGCCATTTTCTTGAAGATAAGAACAATATTAATTCAAACAGGAAAAATGGCTTCCAAAATATCCTTTTCCCTCTGTTTCTTAGGATGAAGTATGTCACCTGATGCTAGCAGATGAAGACTGGGGGGAAAATGTTCAAGTTATATTTTGCTGTCAGAATCCAACAAATACATTTTCATCTAAATTATTTTGTCAACAGCCTTGTGCTACCCTTGGTAACCTTATTTGGCACCAGTGCATAATTAGACACACAGGGGTGTGACTCCAATTGAAGGTGTTGGCATTGTAGCACTCTGTGAAAATATTAACTATGAGGTTAACTCCAATTTTCTCTTCTTTAATTAAATGCACATGGTACTAATGAGGTAACCTACTGTTCCTTGATAGCACTAATTAGCTAAGAGGAGAGTACTCTCTCACACTGCAATTTAAACCTAAAAATAAGGTTGAAATATGCTAATTGCAGGCAATTTAAAACAGTACAAGTTGAAGAACTAGTCATAATAAGAGAAACTGACTGCTTTACAGCTAGGCAGCTGTAACTTTGGTTAAAATCAAAACAAGCCACATGAGTTTTGGACTGCTATTTAACAAGGTCATAAGCATCCTTAAAAAATGAAATGCTATTCCATACCATAACAGTAAACCAGATTAACACCAGTAAAGCCCTCAGATAGACACTCATCTACATAAAAAAGTGATTGTCACAATAACTCCAAATCTGCCGTGACACTGTTTATATTTAATACTGAAAATTAAACTCTATAAATAAGCAACATCACCTTAAATTCTTTCAAGAGCACCTAAGTTAAGTAAAATATCATAATTTGTGTCTCCAGCATTAACAAAACATGTTGGGATGCTGGAGTTTTGTCATCCCAGTCAGGTCAGAAGGGACGATACAGAGAATAAGTCTCACTCCTGGAGGAGTACATAAACAGGAATTATTGAGATAATGTACAAGTACAGTAATAAAAATAAAAATACTATGGAATAAAAGCATAGTTAATGGTAATGATCCCTTAAATGTAACCATCCCTTAAATGGTAATTTAAGGGATACAGGTGCCAAATATTAAAAGGATTTCATTTAAAAAGAGGTTTTCATTAGAATTTGTCTAGTTCTGGAGCTTTGGGATGGAAGCTGCCTGAGGCTTTACTGTGAGAATGTTCCCCATTTTTAGCTCAACTGACTCAGAAACATAATTTTGTAAACCTAACCATATTTCAAACATATCTTCTTTAGTTACTATTGCAAATATTTCCCAAATTTTAACAAAAGGATAACCTTGACAAAAAAAAAAAAAACAAGCAAAAACAAAACAAAACAACCTCCCCCCCAAAAAAACAAGACCATGAAGAACCTTTTGATTCATCAACAATGATATATTTGGATTGGTACACAGTATATACTCATTATTTTTTGATTCCCTAAAATCTATGATATATCTTATTTTTATCAACCAGAAACACTAACCAAAACACTCCTATCAAATCATTCCCGCTACCATAGACAGAAATAAAACATATTAAAATGATACTGTCATTTATCTATCCATAGGAAGAGGAGACACAGAACTGCCCCCAACACTGAGGGCTCATAGAGACATTTCCCTGTCCCTGTTACATTGCATGCAAAATTATGAAACATAACAGTTAAACAACCAATAAAAATAAAGAGTTAAAAGGCAAAATTTGTGAAAAGAGAAAGTCAAATTAATCTAAACCTTACTGAAGAACAATAATTTAGAAGTAAAATAACCTACTGAAAGGCAAAGGCTTTTAAGTAACTCACAATAGTTTCTACAGTTGAAAGTACGTGAGAATAAACTTTGCACTAGCATTAGCCCGTCATCGTATCTTGCCAACAGGCTTGGTTGAAGAAATTGTGCTTTGAAAAACCTACCCAGTTTCTTCTCATGGCTTCCCTAAAGCTTTCTATGACAGGCAGAGACAGAATGTTGGTAAGAGATGCAATAAAACTCTGATCAACCATGCTTTAACAGACCCATGAAGCTGCAGGTTTGTAAAGAAGTAGCAAGAGGAATAAAATCAGACAGTCACTTAGAAATGGATCTGGAGGCAACCTGACATACTCCAGCAAATCACAGGGAAACACAATATGAACGGATATTTTAAGTGTCTTGCATCTGTTTCAAATAAGCACCAAAGAAACTTTGAACAGTGAAAAGGCCAGACAATGTACTGGAATGGGCTTTCAACATTAACATCAGAAGGAATCTATTCTTCAATTAAATGTGAATCATTGTAATTTTTCTTTTAAAACAATAAAGAGTAAGCCATTTAGTGCTGAACATAAGAATGCTGGCTCTGGAGATAGTCTGCTGAGCTTCAGATCTTACACTCACTAGTGGTGTGACCTTGAGTAAAATATTTAGCTTCTCCTGTCCTCTCTCTCTAGACAGAGGATCATAAGTAACATCATCATAGGGTTATTAAATATGTTCAATTGTAAAGTAATTAGAACAGTGCTGATACCTATATACTTAACACTTATTAGCCATATACTTATTATTTGTTAGCTGTCATTATTGCTTCAAAATAGTATTCAATTTTCAGATAAAAATAATTATTGTTTCTACAATATATAAAATGCTATTATGTATTATAAAGGTTGTAAACATTCCCAAGACATTGTATCTGTTTTCAGCCTATCAGTAGACTTCATGATACATATTAAAGACTCTCCTATATGAGTAAGGAAACATTTTTCCCTTTTAGAAACCTAGTACAGCAAAACAGGAAATTAATATGGGT
Source organism: Colobus angolensis palliatus (assembly GCF_000951035.1). Lineage (NCBI taxonomy): Eukaryota > Metazoa > Chordata > Mammalia > Primates > Cercopithecidae > Colobus > Colobus angolensis. The sequence continues at coordinate 3,162,500 of NW_012117411.1, read as the reverse complement.
GTGTCCATATTTAGTGATAAGGTGAAATGACTTGTAAGAAAAACTATATTTTTTGCAAGGCTGATGAAGTGTAATTTTCATAGAAAAATATATAATATATACATGGTATTAATACTATATATTGATCTTTCCTAACAAATGAAAATATTTTAAATTATTTAATAAAATTTGTTTCTTGAGGTTGAAAGGACCCTCATATTTTTCTTTAACATGCTTAACACTTTAGTGTCTTATAATATTTAGGATAAAACAATATCTGAATGGAATAGTGGTTGACTTAGTCCATTTAGTTGCTATAAAAGAATACCTGAGGCTGAGTAATTAATAAAGAAAAGAGGTTTATTTGGCTCATAGTTCTGCAGGCTGTACAATAAGCATGGTGCTAGCATCTGCATCTGGTGAGGGCCTCAAGTGGCTTTCACTCATAGCAGAAGGGGAAGGAGAAACATGTGTGTAGAAATCACATGGTGAGAGAGGAAATGAGTGAAGGAGGTCCCAGACTCTTTTTAACAACCAGCTCTGTGGGAACTAATAGAGTGAGAGATCACTCACCATCACAAGGATGGCACCAAGACATTCATGAGGAATCCACTCCCATGACCCAAACACCTCCCGTGAGGCTCCACCTCCACCACCTCCAACACTGGGGGTTACATTTCGACATGAGATTTGGAGGGAAAATATCCAAGCTATAGGCGTGGTCTACATTTTAAAAATGCAAAAATGAAAAAATCAATGTTCAGCTAGTCAAGAACTATGAACATTCTTCACATGTTCTAAAACAAATCAAACTTTAAAACAATAACAAAAATAAATGGCTGATTTGCCTTTCTGCCCCTCCAACTGTTTTGTTGTGTTTGCTGATTTGGTTGCTTGTTTTTAGGACATCCATCATATCTGATGGAAACTGTCCCAGGGACAATGTAGCTAGTGGGTTGTACCAGGATGACACATTTTAGCTTTGCAAATTCATACAACTTCATCCTTCTCCAGCCCATTTCTAAAAGCAAATTTTAAATTGCCTAGATCGGACAGAGAAGATATAGAAAAGAGAAATCGTACTTGAAAATTGTTTTGAGTATTCCACAGATAGGTGGATCACAGAAGTTGTTCTCTTGTTCGGAGTCAGTCAACAAGAACCAGAGATTACGTATCTCAGAGGACCAAATCTAAGTAAGTGCATGCCTAAAAATTTTTCATTATTGATGTAGTTAGTATTGTCTTACTTTCTTTTGTGACACAGACTCCAAAACCTGTACAACATTGAGAAGATCATGGTGTGGACTGAGGAAGGAAAGGAAGTCCAGGGAGATAAAATTATTTGTAAAAAGTTATGCTTTTATTTATTTACTTATTTTGAGGCTACTGTGTATCACATATCTGACTATACAGGTTCCCAAACTTGAGCACGTAAAATAATCTTTGGAGAAGCTTGTTATGATTGTGTATTCCAGGCTACTTTCCTAGAGATTCAGATTCAAAAGATCTGGTGTACTGTCCAGGAATATGCATTTTAACAAGCATCTTGATTATTGTGGTTTAGAAGGTTTATGATCAAACTTTGAGAAATATTGTCCTTTGTTCAAGATATTTGCATGACAGGTATTTTTTCATTATTTTAGTCCATTATTCACTTAGTCAACACTTTACAGTACCTACTACGAGCTATAAACTATATTAGGCATGTGGATATAAAGGTTAATGAAAATGGTCTTTCCATCCAAAAGAGAGTGAAAAAAAAAAAAAACAGTCCTGTAAATTAGGATACAACAAGGTAAGTGCCATTTGCATGGACTCCTGATTTTTGTTTTGTTTTGTTTTTCTTTTTCGTATCTGAACCTCTTTGGCAATTTGCTAAAATCTAGAATAGCCTTCTCAGAAAAAAAAAAAAAAAAAAAATTGGTTGCATGCAGTAAAATAAGGCATTAGAAAAAAAACGAATTATACTGAGATTCAGTTCCCAAAATATTTAAAAAGCTACATTTGTGAAATATTGATGTTATTTTTTAATGAATTAAATAATAAGATATAATAGCAGGCATAACAACCACTACAATTTTGAGTAATGGGCACAAATAACATTTCGTGGTTTTTTTTGTTTTGTTTTGTTTTTTTAGACAGGGCCTCGCTCTGTTGCCAAGGCTGGAGTGCAGTGGAGCAAGCTTGGCTCACTGCAGCATCCACCACCCAGGCTCAACTAATCCTCCCACCTCAGTCTCCCAAGTATCTGGGACTACAGGTGCATACCACCATGCTCATCTAATTTTCTTTGATTTTTGTAGAGACAGGATCTCACTGTATACTCCAGGCTGGTCTTGAACTCCTGGGCTCAAGTGATCCTCCCACTTTGGCCTCCCAAAGTGCTGGGATTATAGGTATGAGCCACTACACCTGGTCATATTGCTAGATATTTTTTACCAACTGTGATGAGACAGGAATATTTTTATAATTTCTATCGCTGACAATGTCATAGATACTGCAAACAATACTGTGGTGTGTTGCCTACATTCCTAATAGAAGAATATGTTGAGTTTCAATTGGGAATAAAAATAAGAATACTTTTTCTTCCATTCAAGTTCATAAACCTCCTGAATTCTATCCATGGATCCTAAGTTTTAAAGCCCCTGTATTAGAGAGAAATATTTTGCTGAAGACGTAAAAAATACACTTTGACCATATTGAAAGAAGGCATTTTATAGCTGGCTCCCAAGGAATGAGCAGGAATTCATTACTTGGAAAAAAGAAGTGAGAAAAAAGAAAGGGAGAATGCCAAAGGTTTAGTATTATGCCTACAATAGGTGATAGTTTTGGTAGGAGTATGCTATAAATGGGGCCAGCTGCTGAGAGACAAGGCTAGAAAGATTTGGACTATGAAGAGTTTTGCAGATCGGGAATTAGTAGTGTTTTTTGGTTTTTGTTTTTGTTTTTTTTTGTTTTTGTTTTTGACAAGTAGAAAGCATGAGGGTGTGGGTTCAGACTGGAATTGGCTGGCAGCCTAAGATTCCCAAAGATTCATTAGACATTTACTTCTGGTAAGTGCCAAAGCAGTAGCAGTGACATGAAAAAAAGATACACAATTTGAGGACTGGCTAACTACTGAGGATTTGACGACTGCCTGAGTGACTGAGAGATATGCAGCCAGAGTTTTTGGACCACTGATATAAAAGTTAACAGAAAAAGTTATAGGCAGGACATGGGGAAAAGCCAACAAAACACAAAGAAGAGGAATGTTAAGAGAAGTGGTATCAAAAGTCTCAAATGTTTTGACAGGATCTACTGAGATGAGAATTGAAATCAGCTCTCTGAGGTGGTCAGTGATGTTCAATAGAACTATTTCAGAAACGTAGTGATGTGGTTTGCCTCTGTCCCCACCCAAATCTCATCTTGAATTGTAGTTCCCATAATCCCCATGTGTCATGGGAGGGACCTGGTGGGAGGTAATTGAATCATGGGGGCAGGTATTTCCCATACTGTTCTCATGACAGTGAATAAGTCTCACGAGATCTGATGGTTGTATAAAGGTAGTTCCCCTGCATATGCTCTCTTGCCTGATGCCATGTAAGATGTGCCTTTACTCCTCCTCTGCCTTCCACCATGATTGTGAGGCCTCCCCAGGCATGTGGAACTGCGAATCCATTAAATCTCTTTTTCTTTATAAGTTACACAGTCTCAGGTATGTCTTTACCAGCAGTGTGAGAACAGACTAATACAGGTAGTAAGGAAAGAAACCAACGTATAATGTGTCATAAAAGGAATGGAAGTTAAAGTGTAGTGTAAATAATTCTTTATAATGGTCTAATGATGAAGAAGAACACAGGATTAAGATAACTGTCTGATATAAAACTAATATGGACATATGAATGTGATTTTGTGTAATTGGTGTTTTGTTTCTAAAGGTGGGAAGGGAAGGCACACAGAGAAATGGGAGACTGAAGACACAGGAATGAAGATGTGCAGCTGAAAAGATGAGGTTCTGGAAGAGGTGGACAGGGGTAGGTTTCACGCACAGGAAGAGAAATTGGACTTGGAGAGAAGATCTCATTATGACAGAAAGGGATATAATCAGAGATGGTAATATAAATTTGTTTTGGAAGTAGAGATGAGAGAGGCAGAGGGAGTTCTTGAGGCAGAGGGAGTTCTTGCCTGGTAGTCTCTAAATTTTTTTTCTGAAGTAGAAGGTGAAGTCACGGAGAACAGAGAAACAGGTGTGACTTAGGTGCTTTACGGGTACAGCGAAGGCTAGAAACTGATGCAGGGAGAGAGGCAGAGTAAGGTGTCTAGAGACTCGTGAAACAATTGCTAAACATCAATGAAGACTAGCCTAAAGTCAGAGAACCAATACTGCCTGATACTGTGATTCTCTATAGGAATACTAAGTAGCTTGCTTAGGAGTAGGAATAAGAAAAGTCACAGCTTGGGAAACGGAAGAGCAAATGCTGTAGCAGGGTCAGAAAGGGTGATTCAGAATAGTGAGAGTGTTTAAGGTCATCCTTAATTATGGGATACAACATGATCAGGAAGAAGTCCAGGTGGGTGGAGGCAGTAGTGGGCTATATGTGGGAATAACAAGAGAGTATGCTAACACGGTGAAACCCCATCTCTACTAAAAATAATTTTTAAAAAATTAGCCAGTCGTGGTGGTGGGTGCCTGTAGTCCCAGCTACTCCAGAGGCTGAGGCAGGAGAATGACATGAACCCGGGAGGCGGAGCTTGCAGCGAGTGGAGATCGCACCACTGAACTCTAGTCTGGGCGACCAAGTGAGACACTGTCTCAAAAAAAAAAAAGAAACAAAAAAAGAAAGAAAAGAAAAGAACAGGTCCAAGGTCCAAGTTAGGCATCGTGGCCCATGCCTGTAATCCCAGCATTCTGGGAAGCTGAGGTAGGAGGGTGACTTGAGTCCAGGAGTTAGAAGCTGCAGCAAACTATGATCATGCCACTGCACTCCAGCGTGGACTACAGATAAAGACCATGTCTCCAAAAAAAAAAGAAAGGAAGGAAGGAAGGAAGGAAGGAAGGAGGGAGGGACGGAGGGAGGGAGAGAGGGAGGGAGGAAGGGAGGAAAGAAAGGAATGGAGAAAGACAACAACAACAAAAAAAGATAGATTCAAAGTCATGGAGGACATTTTTAAAGGAATGGATTCATGAATGCTTACAATTTTTATGCTTGTTTTCTTCATGGATCAGTGTAAAGTTTAAAAGCAGTATATATTTTTTTACCTGGGAATTATGTGACAGGTGCCATTCACTGGTAACAAACTCAACATGAAGATCCAAATTTACAAAATTGAATAAGAGATTACTATTTCCTTAAGAAAATAAATCATTCAAATTAAAACAGTAGTTTAGACAGTATTTATTTAAATAGAAGGCAAACTTATTTAAAATAAATTTGATTTTTAAATAATCTTTAGGAAGATACTGCATAGAGGTATAATTGCATAAATTAGTGAATCTTCACACACAAATATATTACTTGGTGCTACTGTCCTGTAGTAATCTATTGTTTTGAGTTTCCTTGGTGTTGAAAGAGTAAAATTCTTCGAGAAAAAAAAAATTGATGTCAAAACAAGGCTGCAGTCTAGTAGCAAACCACCTCAAAGTTAACATAGACGAAATCTGATTACATTGCCTACCCAGCATTTACTTCTCTATTTGGTAAAACACCACTTTTTTTCTTTGGGGACTATCCTCATTCTGTACCCCATTACATGCAAATTGGTGGGACTGGCCCAAGGCCGAGTGGGTGATACAAGCCAGGTCAATTAAATTCCCTCTCCCAAAAACTTGATTTTTGAGGTAAGTGACATATAAACAACAGGAGTTCATCGAATCTAATGACAGGGATGCAAGCAGCCTGTCTATTAGATCCTGCTCTGCTTTTGGCTCTTTCTGAGACCAGATTTTTGCTTAGCTTTGCCTTGTATATTGTAAGCAACTCTATATCCTTTGAAGAAAGTCTACTATTATTTTTTAAAGATTTCTGTGACTTGAAACCAAAGTTATAAATTAACAAGTTAACTATAATATACATATTTCAGTCAATAATCATACTGTCAAAATTAGGATTAAATCTTAATAGCTTTAAAAATAGATTTTGGAGCGAATTTTGGGTTACAATCCATTTACATAAAACAGACCAAAGATAAGACTAAAAGTCATGATCTTGTCCTCATTTTTCATTGTTTGCAAGCTTAAGTGAAGTAATTAAAAATTGCTATTATAATTTCAGTTCTTTTTTGTGGGGGGGCGGGGCAGAGTCTTGCTCTGTCATCCAGGCTGGAATGCAGTGGCACAATCTCAGCTCACTGCAACAGCTGCCTCCTGGGCTCAAGCAATTCTTGTGCCTCTACCTCCCAAGCAGTTGAGATTATAGGTGTGTGTCACCATGTCTAGCTAATTTTTTTTTTGTATTTTTAGTATTTTTAGCATATGTAGGTTTCACTCTGTTGGCCAGGCTGGTCTCAAACTCCTGGCCTCAAGGGATCCACCCAGCCTCTGGATCCCAAAGTGCTGGGATTACAATAGTTGTGAGCCACCGTACCTGGCCATAATTTCACTTTTATAAATATATTCTTCCATCCCTAAAATGTCAGCTTGTCTAATCAGACTTTACATTGTACAAAGCACAACTTAATATGTAAAAATGGCAAAATAAAACTTTGGGTTAAATACAAAATAGCAACAGAGTACAGTTTATTAATGGGTGTTTGCATATTTTATTTTTATCATAATTTAACACTACATACTCATTCAGTTTTTCTTCTTTAATGGATTCTAAATTTAAAAGAAACACTTTTCTTTTTATTAAAAGGGTAGGTTAACAAAAAAAGTTGAATGGCAGCCACTGTCCCAATGCAGATACCATAGGTATCTGAAGGATTTCAGATTTTAAAGTACTTCATATTAACCCATTAAATCCACTGACATTCCTAAAGTAAGATTTTAAATTAATTTCAAAATATTTTTAAGATTAAAAAGGAATTAACAAAGATTACAGAATATAACAGTGTCAAATTCAGATTTTTCACTCTGTTTTTAGTCAACCCCCTTCTTTTTCACTTCAAAAAGCTGCTATCATAGCTGGTACTAATTAGCCCCTTGTTAGAAATCACAGCAGAGAAGCCAATAATAGAAAGAGGATATGGACACCTCTTACCCAGAATCCAGGCTGTCTCCACAGACAGGTAAGGCTGAAATCAAGGAAAGGGCAGATGACATGGTTGTTGTCTGTGAGCAGGCTAAGATCTACACCTGTTCACTGAGTACATATTGAATTTCCAGGAATGCTAATCAAGTATCTTTCATGTGTCTAAAATCACTGAAAAGCAAAAGATGTGCATAGTGCTCCTGTAAGTGATACAGTTATAATATTTTGAGAGAGCATGAGGGCAGCAGTCAACAGGTGCTTCCGACATGAGATATCCCAGCTGAGTACTTACGGACTATTGCATTTTTGTTTACATGTTTGCTTTATTCAAGAGAAGAGTTTAAGGTTTTTTGAAAAAAAAAGGTAGTTGGATTTCTTATGAACATTTGGAAAGTGACAGACAAAAATTTAACATATACAATAATTATTTAATAGACAAAACAAATAGATTTTATGTATACATTGCCATCTCAGTTCTGTGGGACACTACAGAACACCAATCACTAGGTTAAGAATCCGCTGCAAAGTTGAGTAGGAGCCACTAAACCCAAGAATGCACAGACAAATCAGGAAGGCAAACTATTAGTGATGAGTATCATATTAAGCACTATGACAGATGTATGCACTGGTGAAAAGGAAGCATAGAGAAAGGGTTCTTATAGGGCAGATGAGATAATAAAGGGCTCTAGGTAAGAATAAATGGACATTAGCATACAAATAAGAGATGGGGTGGGATAAAGATGAAGAACATTTAAGACTAAAAAAGCAGACGACATAAAGGTTTGAAGGTGTCTGACCCCTGATGTATTCTGAGAAGCACAGACAGTTCCATAAAGTCAAGCAAATTAATGCTAGGGAAGAAGGGTGGTAGGGTGGGGTTGGGGACAGAAAGAGAAGCAAAAGCCAGCTCTTCAAGAGTCCCATATGAAGCAAAGTGGCCTTCATGCACTTCAGACTTCTCATTTTTGTGTACACTACCTGTCTTTTCTCTTGGAGGATAAATGAAGGGTCAAATACATAAAAACATTTCTGACATCTCTGGAGTTCTATTAGTGTTATCCTCAAGAAGTAACTATGATGAATGCAGAATGACACAAGATGCTATTTTAAATAAAGATTTAATGGTAATTTCTTGATGAGAAGCAATAACTTTTTGTTTCTATGATGTCCACCTCCTCTTTCTTCCAGTCAGTTGATACCCTATGACTTCACATGTGTTTTATTACTTAATATTCTTTCTTAGATTCCTTAAATACACTAGTAATCTCTAGTATATTAAAAGTCGGGGCTGGGTGCAGTGCCTCATGCCTGTAATCCCAGCACTTTGGGAGGTCAAGGTAGGTGAATCATGAGGTCAGGAGCTCAAGACCAGCCTGGCCAAGATGGTGAAACCCCATCTATACTAAAAATACAAAAATTAGCTGGGTGTGGTGGCGGGTGCCTGTAATCCAAGCTACTCAGGTGGCTGAGGCAGGGGCCTGCTTGAACCCAGGAGGCAGAGGTTGCAGTGAGCTGAGACTGGGCCACTGCACTACAGCCTAGGCGACAGAGCAAGACTCCATCTCTAAATAAATAAACAAACAAACAAACAAACAAGTCGATTCAGTGTCAGAATTCTTGTTGCAAAATTCTGCTTTTGAGAACAGAGGAGCAGAGGAGTACTAAAATATAACTTATCTGAATTGCATTGCCATTAGAGGTACACAAATAAATTTTGTAGTACCAGGCATAAAGTAAGAAAATAATTTGACATGGTAGTACATTTTCATTTGTAGGAAAGTTTTGTGATAAGTTGAATAAGAAAATTTGGAAAACAGACAATCTTAGCTCAATTTTATAATGCAGCACTAATTAGGAAGTGAAATGGACATTTTAAAATTTGGAGATCAGAAAAAAATACTTATTACATTTAACACGAAACCCTTTCTTTGCTATTTAGAGCATTCAGAGCATAATTTCACAGATTATATATATTTGCCTTAATGTGATTTTCGGACTACATCTGCCTGGTTAGGATTAAGAGACATGGTACAGATGTAAAACTACATTTGCATGCAATTATTTCTAAAACAAATGCCAGGGTACAGAATCTATTGAAATGGCTTTCAGGATGGCTGGCACAATATATTAAACCAGCTTCCAATCCAGTAAGTCTATAGTCTGAATATTTCAAATCAAGATGCTTAGCACAGAATAACTGTAGATTTTCCACCTTGACTCATTGTCCAACAATTTATGAAAATAGGTTTTGATCTCAAGGATTTAATGTAGAGATTTATTAATTTTCAAGCAAAAGTCTTTCTTGCTTAATGTAAAAACTGTATTTTACATATTAATTTCAAGAAATGAAAATAAAATTACTACAAAACAAAAAATGAAAATAATATAGTAGGCAGAATAAAACAGTATAGTAACAGAGTAGATGTATTATATAGCATTTAGCTTGTTTTAGAGTGTTTTTTCAAAAAACAATACAAAATATCTTTAAAGTAACTAATTTTTTCTTAATAGAAATCTCCCTGTAGCTTATATTCTTATAGAGATATACTTTTAAGCAGCAAACTAGAAAAAACTATTCAAAATAATTCAAAAGTACATTTGTCGTGAACTTAATCAGAAAGCTTATCAGTATCAATAAATGCTGTGCTTATATAGGGCATTATGCTTTCATAGAATAACTGACCATGGATGTCCTCAGAGTTTGTGGATGAGGCAAGCCCTTTAATTACTTTTTGGTGGTCTTTTCCATGGGAATGTGTTTTTGGATTAGAACTTGATTCAATGAATGAAGCATGAAGATTCACTGAAATATCTCTTACATATCCAAAAACTATCATATTATAATTTTTTCCAAATTCACAAAGTACCAGCATCTCTTTTGCTGTATGCTTTACTCCTTAGTGGGGAGCAATTCAGATTATGATCACCCTTAGGAATATATGAGGAGACTGGAGGATGTGGCAGTTCCTCTTCTGATCCCTGCAGGGGAAGCAGCAGCAGCTCTTGGATCAGCTTCTATTTATCTGGTGTTGGTCTCAGTGGCAGTTCCTTTTCTTGCCAATAAGGATAAATGAGGAACAGAGACTGCATGTAGCATATACAGAAGCTTATCTTGTTGGCATCTCTGATTATGATTTGGTCCCTATAAGCCTCTTACCCCCTCCTCATTTTGATGTGACGTAGAGAGGAAACCCGGAGGAAGAGGACCAGTGATTTAAAAACTAAAACTCCAGCAGAAAATTTCTTACCATTTGACATGAAAATTCTCATGATGCCAAGAAAAACTCCAGTAGTAGTCCATCACTGCCATTCGCTTTTTCTTTCATATTAAAAGTTATCTCATACATTGCTGAGTAAACATCTAATTTCATTACCAAGTCCATTGCCATGTCAATAGTGCTTCCTGACAGGCGGAGATGAGGGAGGTATAGAAGACAAGGGAATGAAGAGATTCAGAGTCATTTCTGTAGAAGATTCTATTCGTAGTGATGATGGAGATCCCCTCCAAGGTGGAGTCATATAACTTTCACCCCTTCCTCTGCTGTATCATTTTTTTTTTGCTTTGAGACAGAGTCTTGCTCTGTTGCCCAGGCTGGAGTACAGTGGTGTGTTCTCAGCTCACTGCAACCTCCACCTCCTGGGTTCAAGCGACTCTCCTGCCTCAGCCTCCTGAGTAGCTGGGATGACAGGCGTGCCCCACCATACCTGACTAAGTTTTGTATTTTTAGTTACAACAGGGTTTCACCATGTTGGCCAGGCTGGTCTCGAACCCCTGACCTCACGTGATCCGCCCACCTCAGTCTCCCAAAGTGCTGGGATTACAGGCATGAGCCACTGTGTCCAGCCCCTTTGCTCTATCTTAACCATAAATCAATATACCTGGGTTTAATAAAATGAAGACATTCAAGAAAACATAATATTCACATGTAATACCTTCTCATCCCCCTTATTTGGATCTCCATTTCTAAAAATGCAAATGAAAAATCTGAACAGCAACTAAGAGGCACGATATTATCAGTAACAAAAGAGTAAAAGGCACATGGCTTAGAATCAGACTGACCTGAGTTCACATCCAGCTCAAACTACTGGCTACATGACCATAGATAATGTAATTTAACCTTTCTAAGCCTCAGGGGCCTATTCTGTGAAATGAAAGAGCATAAATAAACCCATTACCAGGTACACAAAGTGAGCACTAAATATATGCTACTGAAGCAAATTAAAATTATAAATGCTTCAAGATCTCTCTTTTGTTAGAGAAAAAAAGTATTAAAAAAGTAATGGGAACATCTGACTTGTGAAACCTCTCTGGTTGACTCCTTGGTCTTCGTTTTTGCTGGCCCTAGTCACTCATGTAGATGTGATGACTCGTACTATTTGTCATTAAAGAGCCTAGAAGACTAGCCAGGCACTAAGAGAAAGCCCTTTTTAAGATACAGGTGTCTGAACCACGACATTAGGCAATCACAAAATCATCATACAGACACGTGGATGAAACAGTAATAAAAGGCAAAACACCAAAATCAGAATTTAAGCATTTTTAACATTAAAATACTATTGAAAGTAACTAGATGCTATGAGTGAAAATTATTATTAAAATAAATGTAATGCAATTTCTGGAAAGAACTTAATTTATTGAGAGTTTAGATCCATAACGAAGAAAAGTTAAGATGAGTTCTAAAGTAGAAAATATGTTAGGAGATCAAAAGCTATCACTGTAATCACTACGTAACAGAACAAAAGAAAATAGTAGTCCAATGCCAGAATCAACTTAAATTTTCAAAAAATCATCATGATTATACCCATACTAAAAATAATATAGAATTGTCATTTTTACATATAAATGTTTACTGGGGAAGAAAATGTCAAATTTTAGAACTGTGTTACTGTCTATTAGAAATTACTCATTTCAAAAAAAAAAAAAAAGAAATTACTCATTTCTAAGGCAGGACCAAGTTTCATTAGCCAATAGCTGCTCTGAAGAATGAAGCTAATTTACATTTAAAATAGGAGTACAGTCTACTCTTTAAAAGCACAATGGTAAACACACCAATTTGACAATTACATTAATATGAGTATTTGCATAATCTGTCTTCCACACCTGTTCTTAATTTGAAGCAGCTGCAGGACAAATCATATCACACTAATCTGAAAGGGTATTTGGATGTTCCAAATAGCAATCCATACATCTAATGTTTTGAAGATATTTTATTTTTTAAATGTTTCCTGACCCTAAAAATGGTAAGAATTTTTAGAAGCCATATTTAAAATTTGGTTGATATTAATTAGGAATAAACATAATACCAAATAATGCTATCCCTTACATTTTTGGTATCCTCTGTTATTGACGTAATAATACAGATTTTATTTCTAGAGATTTTTAAGTAACATGTATTTTATTTGTATGAAAAAGATTAAAAAGCACAATAAAAATACACCTAGAAAACTTCAATAAGGAATGCAGAGGATCAATAGCAAATGCACTAATGAAGAACAGATCAAAATTCTATAGATCATCTGAAAATGTGTTTGCAGCATAGATCATTGTGGTATCTTTTTGATATTTCCCTTTTCAAAAGTGGATTCCATTTATGTTTAGCAAATATTTCAAAATTTAATAAGCAGAACTTTACTTTCATCTTTTAAAGGATCCAGCTTGTTTTTATGTGTTTTCAAACACATATTCAGAGCCATCAAAATGAAGTCAGTTTATTATTGTTATATATTCTTCTGGTTCATATACTTAAATTATTCAGCTAGATTCTAGCTGGTGGAATATAAGATATCCATGTAATCTGTCAACAAAATCTGTCTCTCTTTAATCTTCTATTGTGAATAGAAAATCAAGTTAGAGATTTCTAAAGATGTTATTTATTTCTTGAAAAATTAATGAGCACACGTACAGTAATGAACTGGAGCAACAAAGGAAGTCAATGTGTTTATTTATGTGCTGTTGAACTCTGAAGAGGTAAACATTAAATGGCTGAATTCTTAGTTTAGTATTTCATTCAGAATTTTATTTTTACAAGAGCTCACATAATACGTGAAAAATAAAATAGTAAACAAAATAATTGAAGCTTACATTTCTAAGACATTTTCATGTACATTATTCAGCAATCCTCATCACATAAGAGAAAACTGAGGCTCAGGAGAGTTAAAGAACTTGCCCAAGTGCTCGCATTTTGTAACAGGTTAAGACTTGGGTATCCTAATTCCAGTTCTATATTATTTTCCGTAACTCACTGATGTTTGTTTGAATGAAGAGCAGCTATTATGATAAATAGAATCAAGAGTTTCTCCTAAAATAATTTGCCAGTTATTTTAAAATTTCACACTATCTAAAATACTTCCACATATGGCTTAAAACATATTAGGGAAACACTGTTTCAAAAGCAATTGTGAAAGAGAACTATTTTCTATTTGGATAAATGTATTGCAATCTCTTACCAAGAACAGATTGGTTACTCTAGGAGTATAAAAATAATTTTTATTACTATATAATTTAGGCAATAAAGTAAGTTACAGTGATTGTGAGAAAAGCAATTTTCACAGTCCTGACCTCTATATAATTATATTTCTAAATATTCCTTATTTTATTTGTCTTCATTAAAAACCTTACATATATAATTGAACACAAAGAAAAGTACTCTAAACAGATAAGCTGGCATGTCACAGGGGTATGTGGAACATAATGGAATAAAAACTATATTTGTATGTAATGAATATGGACATTGTATTATATCCAACAACAAATTTCACTTTTTTTCCGAGTATCAGAGTATTCTGACCTGAATAAATGAGTAATAAATCTCCAACTTTTAAAATAATCTTGCTTCTTCTTGTTTTTCCTGATAAGGGAAAAACTAACTCATTATCAAAGTTAAAACTTTTGGCATATAACACATAAAAAAGGTTTATTTTTTGTAAATATATGTTCCTGAGAAGGTATACTCCCTTACTATAATAAAGCATTGAGATAATAAAATTTTAGAGCTTGAGTCATGTCTTCTCAGTTGACAGAAAAAGGCAGCGAGGCAATAGAACTGAATGGCCCTCCTGAAGGTCATACTGTCAGTAAATGGTGGAGTCAAACTTTGAACCCAATGCCTCTCCCAAATAGCACAGAGGCTGATCTCTTACCTTTACTAAAAAGCATAAAGGGAATACCACCAGGTCATTTAAAACATGTTCTTGCTTTTCCATGGTCCTAAAGTAAGCTATACCCTAAACATAAATCTCACATTTAAAAATAGCTACAAAATATGAAACTTCATACATTTCTAGCCTGGCAGGATGATCCCCCATGAATGTACACACAAATTCTGATAACATCAATGTAAAATATGTGTTAACAGTATCAGTGGGAGGTTGAAATTCAAGTGAATTTCAATTCTGCATATTTTCTGTATTGCCTGAATTATTTTTGAAAGCACATATTGTTTTGTTAATCACTAGAAATAAGGCTAGTTTCAAATAGAACAAAGAACAGTAGTTATAAATATTTGTCATAAAATGTGATCTTAGATACCTTTGCTGGCATGAGGTTCCAGCTTACAAGTATTCTGATTTTTCTCATGTTAAAACAGCACCTATTACTCAGTCTCACTAAGGAAGAAAAATAAATGCCTGCCACTCTTGGCATGATAATCTTTTTAATGTAAAGAAATTATTAAAATACTTTTCTATATTTTTCTCTCTTTTTAAAAATATCTGGTAACCCTTTTGTGACACTCTCCCATTTTCCTTTTAATCATCTCTAATCATATTACTTGTTACCTCAGACTTGTTTTCATACTTAAATATCCCTTTTAAATTCTGGAACTCAGACCTAAACAAGTTTTAAAGAACCACAAACAAAGCCTCCGGAGGCACAAAGATGAAGACTAGCTTATTCTTCTCATCTGTAAATGATGGGTAATTCACTAAACACAAAAAGAGAAACCCAATTTATTCCATGGAACACTCTAAAAAGCCATAACTGTCAAGCAGTTTTTTTTTTTTTTCCTTTTTACCTCAAACCATGAGTTTTGTTTAAAATAGCTTAGAAGAATGGGTATTATTCTGAATTTTTATCTAGCCAGATTGTCAACTCCCTGAGGATAGGAACATCTTTGAATCCCCTATGGTATCTGGTGTCTGCCTGGCAAAGTGTCTAACATACCCAGGGCATTTAGTCATGTTTCTTTGACGGATTGATTGAGAATATAAATTCTAATACATGGAAATACTGTAAAACAGTTTTGTAAATCATACTACTGTTTTGTGTGTAGTTTGTGGTTTTTCCACTGGAGCATGATAATCATTTGCTTCAGCTGAAATTCTGTGGATTAGGCTTTTCAATTTATTTCTACATTTCTCCTCAACTCTATTTTTAGTAAATAAATATCTACTTGTATGGAATATCAAGCAAAAAGGTAGAAAAAAAGATTTACTAGCCACTTCTGCTTTAGTCTAGCAGTACTGAAAATTATTGTATGGAAATGCCAAATAACATAACCATATCAATCACTAACATAATTATTTCTAATTTGGTTCTCAAAAAATATTGCTTATTATCAATTTTTCTTAGAATAGGTGTTTCTTTTAAAGTAATTTGCATTAGCATGATACTGTAAATTAATGCTATTTTGACTCTTTAGTGATGGCAAGATACATCTTAGCATTGAGGAACCCAGTTTTCCGTGCTTCCATAAAAAAGGATGAGTTTGTGTCCTTTGTAGGGACATGGATGCAGCTGGAAACCATCATTCTCAGCAAACTATCGCAAGAACAGAAAACCAAACACTGCATGTTCTCACTCAAAGGTGGGAACTGAACAATGAGATCACTTGGACTCAGGAAGGGGAACATCACACACTGGGGCCTGTCACAGGGAGGGGGGAGGGGGGAGGGATTGCATTGGGAGTTATACCTGATGTAAATGACGAGTTGATGGGTGCAGCACACCAACATGGCACAAGTATACATATGTAACAAACCTGCACGTTATGCACATGTACCCTAGAACTTAAAGTATAATAAAAAATAAATAAATAAATAAATAACTTTACCGTAATGCATATTGCTTCCAACAAGTTCTGATGTCCTCAAGGACCCAGAAGTCATTTGAGTGTATCAGAGTCTCATGCATTATATGTATATGTATTTCTCTACTTCATTGAATAACTTCAATGTTCTAGTATTTAACAAAGCGGTTGAAAAATGGAGCTTGAAGATCAGATTAAACAGTGGGCTGATTTTTGTTGGTTTGTTTTTGCCTTGTGCAATGAAAGAAAGAAAGAGAGAGAGAGAAAAGGTGGGAGAGAAGGAGGTACGAAGAAAGAAATACCTTCTTCAAAAGATAGATGAGGCCGGGCGCGGTGGCTCACGCCTGTAATCCCAGCACTTTGGGAGGCCGAGGCAGGCGGATCACGAGGTCAGGAGATTGAGACCATCCTGGCTAACATGGTGAAACCCCGTCTGTACTAAAAATACAAACATTAGCCGGGCATGGTGGTGGGCGCCTCTAGTCCCAGCTACTCGGGAGGCTGAGGCAGAATGGCGTGAACCCGGGAGGTGGTGCTTGCAGTAACCGAGATGGCGCCACTGCACTCTAGCCTGGGCGACAGAGCGAGACTCCATCTCAAAAAAGAAAAAAAGCCTTGGTATTAGGATTTTAACTTACTGGCCTAATGAGACACAAAATGCCTTACTGTAAATAAATATTAAAATTAAAGTTAAAAGAAACCACACGGAAGAAAAACTGATAAAAACAGGTAGACAAACCTTTAATAATAGTTTTGCTACAGAGAATAAAAATGATGTGGTTATTGGCCTATTTTATTTGTTTTCCACATTTATAATGTATTTCTCTAAAGATAAGTTTATCATACTATTTTTGTTTTAATTTGAAAGACAAAATCCAATTGCACAAATTCCACAAACCACAAGTTTTAAAAAGATGGACTAAGTTCATTTTAATTTCATCCTGGATAATTACTGGAAAGCATGCAAGACCTATTATGAGAGGTGTGATTATTAAAAATCATTATGCATTTACAGCATCTCAGGGCCAAACCAGTGACTAATTCTTATTCTCATGGTGCCGTGGACGAAGGGATGACAAACATGTCCAAGAATAATCCTGGTTTGGCTGGGCAGAGTTAGATATGGCATAGAGACCTCACATTCTTCCTCCATCCTCCACAATGGGGCAGCCTTCAATAAGATGGCAGCCTTCACAGAATAAAACATTTCTGCCCTTCCTGTCCTCCTGCTATTCCCTGAAACCAAGAATTCCCAAGGATATGATTAATTTATTTCAAATATACCCTGAAAAGGGTGGAGGAAAAAAAGAGACCTTGTAATTGGACAGAACTGAAGTTTGACCCTAGGTACTTGGGAAATGTACTGCAACTTTCTGGCTCTCAGAGTCTTCATAAGGGATATACGGACAGTACCAATCAATTCTGGGGTTTATGTGGGAACAAAATGAATGATCACTGGGGCAAAGTATCTGGAACCTAGAACACAGCAGTATGTGTCAATGGAAGTTTGGGGCAAGAGAAAGCAAGGTTTCCTTGGACCTTTTCCTTGGACCTTCTTCCAGGTACTGCCAAAAGTATCAATTTTTGCAGTATAGCTGCTCACAGTAATTCCTGCAGGAAATACGGAGAATTCACTGCAGCTGGGAGGAATGTTAAGACTTTCTGAAGTGTTCCAGTGATACCAGAATCTAATATGTAACAGCTAAATGAAACATTTTTCTGTTCTGAACTTGTTTAAAATTCATCTTCTATGATTTTTCCCCACCTTTCAAAAAACATTTGCTTCTCTACTTGCAAAGTATGCAAACGTTTCATTTAGTTAAACTATCCAGTGTTTGTTCCACTGCTTACATGTGTTCCATCAGAATCCCTCATCAACACTGCCAACATTCAGCAGTAACTTCCTGGAGGGAAAGAATCATCTTTGCATAGTTTACTTTGTATTGTGCTTTACCTAATGCTGAGTATATACTGAGTCTTTAATAACATTTTAAGTACAAATAAAAATATTAAAACTTAAAACCCTATAACCCACTGAACATTAGTCACATAATACACAGGTTTGCATATTTCTAAGTTTTCCTGGAAGAAAAAAACAAACAAAATTTCTTTCACGAAAGTATTTCAAGTCATAACATCTCTTTTCACATATCCCTAGGGTCCTGTGAGTCAGTACTAATATATTTGGTAAACCGTTGGTGGCAGAAATTGCTAGATGTTCATCCCCAAATTCAACCTTCTATTTTTCTCTATCAAAAGAGCCCCAACTTTGTTCAATGTGACAAACTGCCTGACTGAACATGATCAGCTTCACAGACTCAGCTGAAGTGATGAGTATTCGTATGATACTGTTCAGGATGGTGAAATGGAAACAGAAATCCCTGTTTGAGGCTTCTGAGAAAGCTGGTTATTAAAATGACAGCTTCAGCTGGTCTGCACCTATTTTTAATGTGCCTTTTCTGTTTTGTTGTTTCCTTCTTTTTGCCTAAAACATGGGCATAATGTCTGGAGGGAGGAGAGTTATCTGTGGCCATGAAGACAAAAGCTACATACGGGCAGAGCAGGAAGCTAGCTAAAAGGAAACTTGGTCCTCTATGTCATCCTTGAGCAGGTGCACCAGTCAGCTCTGGACTCCTTGTCTATGGAGTTCATGCTTTGTGACAAAAATAAATCTATAATTCTAAATAGAGCAGCTAATAAACTTCATAGTACATTTAGATAATATTTTAGTGGAAACATATAATTCATTTGGCTAAGGCAATAGATATAATTAAATCACAAAATTATATACCAATAAATCACGCAGAAAGTATAGTTTCTTGATATTTGAGAAATCCTCACATCTTATTGTAACACATATATATTGTAACACATATATTTTTCTTTTTTTTTTTTTTTGAGACGGAGTCTGGCTCTGTTGCCCAGGCTGGAGTGCAGTGGCACGACCTCAACTCACTGCAACCTCCGCCTCCCAGGTTCGAGCAATTCTCCTGCCTCAGCCTCCCCAGTGGCTGGGACTACAGGCATGTGCCACCATTCCTGGCTAATTTTTTGTAATTTTTTTAGTAGAGACGGGATTTCACCGTGTTAGCCAGGATGGTCTCCATCTCCTGACCTTGTGATCCGCCCGCCTCGGCCTCCCAAACTGTTGGGATTATAGGCGTGAGCCACAGCGCCGGGTCAATCACATATATTTCTAATACCATTTTCTCAAGCAGGTATCTCACTTCCGGTTCCCTCGTGAAAGTATTATTGATACATAGTGGCATTAGAAACATGATTAATATGGAGCAATGAAGGAGTTATATTTTGTTCAAAAAATAAGTAGGAAGTAAGGGATTTATCGTAAGCAAACAATGTGTGTATAAAACTCATAAAACAGAAGATAGAATCAAAGAAGAAAACATTTACATAAAGATTAAAAAGAATCAATTGTTATTGCTAAAAAAAAAAAAAGTATGTTATATGTTATCTAGCCAAGAAAAGGAATCATTAGAAGTAGTATTTCATAAACAGCCTGCCTAACAGAAGCAGACAAAGTAGTTATATGAGAGAGAGTTGGGTAATGTGACCTGAATCATGTCTTCTAAAGATATTCATATCTGCTTATATTTTGTTTTCTACAAAAACAAATAACCTGATAAATATCATATTTTAATACTTGTTTCATCAGTTGAATGGAAGTGATACCATAGTCTTATAGGACAGAGAAGGAGCAATACAGTTTAGAGAATCCAATTCAATTTGGCAAGAATTTTATTTAGCATCTACCATGTGTCAAGCATTGTGGTAGGAAGTGAGGTTATAAACATGAATAAAATGCAATCTCTGACATCCAAGGATTTAGAGTCTGAGATTGAGCTAGAGAAGTAATCAGGTAACTGTAATAAAATATGGTATAATCTATCTTCGTAACTAGTATATTTGGGATAATAACATAAAAATGCAATTCTGGATATTCACTTGTGTGAAAAGGGATTTCTTTTTTCTTTTTGATGCATCAGAGAAGACTCCAGGGATTAGGGGCCTTGAAGTATGTATAGGAGTTTGCCAATCAGATAAGGGGTGTTGGAATGACCTTCTAAACAGATGGAGAAGCAGGAATAAAAACAAGTAGGTATCAAAGTTTGTATAGTTAATGATGCCCTGAAAAGCACCTGGCATATGTAAAACAACCTATTCATTTGTGAATGAATGAATGAATGAATGAATGAATGAACAAATAAATAGTATGTTTGGAGAGCAGTAAGGATTAAGTCATGGTTGTAATGTATCAGGTGTATGATGGTGCATAACACCAGTCTATGAAAAGCCTTTGGTGACATGCTGAGATTGAAGAACGGGGCAATTTTTACATCATTAGGGCAGAGGAATATGACACTAACAGATCAGAAGGGCTTAATGGCTGGAGTCTACGGAATGGGGTCAGGTAAAGCTGATGAAAACATTGGACTGGGTAAGGAAAAACAAATAACTTCACATTAGAACATGTTGATCTAGGTTGAGATGCCCCAGTAAGCAAGTGAAAAAACACATCTGGAGCCTAGGAGAAAAGAGGAGCTTGATAGAGTTATATACAAACACTGGTCTGTAGACTCAATAAATTTATGGAAAACCTATGATGGGCCAGATAGTGGAAACATGAAGATGAATAAGGCACGGTCTTGGCCCTCAAGAAGCTTATAGTAATTATGATTCAGTGTGATATATACGAGAATAGATGTATTAACAAGACATATAAGTAATATATGGAAGGGAATAATTAATTCCACATAGTGTGTGTGTGCTGGTGATGGGGAGGATATTAAAAGAGACTTCACTGAGTAGTTGACACACAATTGAAATGTAAAAGATGCAAAAAAGATTTCTAGATGAAAAGGTGTAGAAAGGCCTATTGAGAAAAAAACAAGGGAAGGACAGCCGCATGGAGACATGAACCGATGTTTGAGTAACTATAAGTAGTTTGATACTGCAGCTCACATTAACATGTAAAAACCGGGTAGTGGACAATGAGATCAGAGTGCCAGAGGCATTGCAGCAGACAACTATCAATCTATTGATTGATACAATACAATCAATTTTTTCTTAAGGTTTCTAATACCAAAGGGAAGCCTACTGAGCATAGCAGATATATACTAAGGAGTTTAGGATGCAGATATTATTTTAAAATATTAAAGATAAGAATGGTATGAGTTCATTACTGAAGATTTTACATAAGAAATCATGATAGTAAAAATAAAATTCTGACAATATTGTTGGAAATGATCCTGAAAAAGTTGATCAGAGAAAGCCATCTCAAGGAACCTGCTCAGAATTCTTTTTAATTACTTCAGATTTAGATAATAAACATATAAACAAACAAAAGTTAGTGCTGGGTTGAGACTCGATGACAGTTCTATCTGGAAGTTACCTGAAGTATCACTAGTTCAGCCTTTTCATTGCAAGCGTTGGAAAACTGAATCCCAGAGAGGGAAAATCATATAGTACATTAATAGAATTTAGGGTTAACTGTTTTCTTATTCCAGAAGAGAATAGTTCAGGCTTCCTATATACTGTTCTGTAGGTCAGCTGTATTGTATCTCCTGGAGAGTTTTAAATATCTTTATTTCCAAAGATTCCAACCCTCTCTCCTCAATTTTAATTCAGTAGTCTGGGATAGACCCAAGAACTCCATTTTTATAAGACTTGAAAATGAACGGTATAAATGTGCTCTAAGACTGTGTATAGGAGTGGTGATAGTTATTGATTAAGGAAAATAAATTCTCCTGAAAGGAAGGAAAAATTCAAATGATGGCCATGATTTTGAGAAACTATAGTTTTAGTCATATTTTAATCACAAGTTAATATGTCTTAAAGGCTTGATTCTATGGGAAGAAGGTAGAATGTAGAGAGAATAATTTTGGTTTTTTTATGTTTGTTTGCTTTTACAGAGATATTTTATCCAAGAATTTGCTACAGTCTTTCTGTGAGACAACAGATTTCTTCATGTCAGCACATCATAATGTTCAATGTGTTCCTTGGTTTGTCACTTGAGAATGTGCAGTAGCACTAGCAGCAGAAGATGTCAAGGTGGCAGCTTTTACAGCAATGCAAGTGTTAGCATTAAAAGTGTAAGGATTTATATACTTTGCAAAGGAATTGTCTGTGTATTTTGTGTTATCAAAATGCTTAACTATTAGGTACTAAAGGTTCTGCGTCTACACTGATAAAACTTAAAACTGTAAAAATAGGCACAATCAAATGACAAAAACCAAAATACTTTTAGCCACAGCTTGATTTGATTCAAGACCTTTAACTGAATTTAGACAGAGGCTCTGTAACTGGGAGGGCGGGGAGGGGCATAAAATCCTAAATTCAGAATCCCTGAACCAAACTAGGAAACAATGAATGGCCATTAAAGTCAAGTCTCTACTAATTTATTCAGTATTTGTGAGAGGTCTCTTCATACTGAAGACACAGCCTTTCCCTATTCCCTGTAATCCTGACAGTTGGGAGGCTGAGGCAGAAGAATCACTCGAACCCAGGATTCACAGCTTAGCCTGGGCAACGCAGTGAGACCTTGTCTCTATTAAGAAAAAGAAAAAGAAAATGAAGAAGAGGAAGAAGAAGAAAAAGAAGAAGAAGAAGAAGAGGAAGAGGAAGAGGAAGAGGAAGGAGGAGGAGGAGAAAGAAGAAGAAGAAAAGAAGAAGAAGAAGAAGAAGAGGAAGAGGAAGAGGAAGAAGGAGAAGGAGA
>NW_012117411.1:3117326-3139543 GCF_000951035.1 Colobus angolensis palliatus | reverse complement strand
AGAAGAAGAAGAAGAAGAAGAAGAAGAAGAAGAAGAAGAAGAAGAAGAAGAAGAAGAAGAAGAAGAAGAAGCAGCAGCAGCAGCTAGGCAACTTTTACTCTGAAGGAACATTTCCTGGTAATTTTTTGATGTGGAGATTTACAATTAAGGAGGATAAAAATTTTAAGACCGGGAGCTTCTCTCAAGTCTTTAATCAAATAACAAGGAAAGTAGGGGGTACTTGTTTGTTCACTGTGGGTTTTTCTCATAGATGAGAGATGGCAAGATTTGGTAGAATAGAGGCTTAAAATTCACAGATGTTATGGATTTGTCTGGTTATTTGCATATGATCGCTAAGTCTCTAGGCATTGCACTTGTGCAATCCTTCAAACCATGAAACAATCAAGCAGCTGAAAGGTTGAGCTGGTCTTTAGATTGCTCACTTCTCACACACATAACCTAATTCCTAAATTCATATGGATTTTTCTATCACTAATGTAGCTTTGCTGTTATCTACCTCACTAATGTAGGAGAACCTATAATGTAAAAAAACATGTTTCTTTTTTGAAAATTGAAAATTATTCACAGGGCAAATTTTATTGAAATTTTTAAAGTTGTTAACTTGTCTTAGACTTTGCATAAGGCAATGGTAGCTTGGTCCAAAACAAGGACAGTATAAAAGAAAGTCTGCACAAACCCCACCAAAGTTTTGAAATGGAAATTTTCTTTTAATTTGAGGGTTCATGAAGATCTATGGATATATACATTATGAATGTCAAGGGTCTACTGTAATTCTACTATAATTAGTTCCTGTGAGTGGTTTCTACCTCATCTAATCAGAAAATACAATTTTCATTATGAAAAATCCACTATACTATAGTAATTTATTAGCATTTATCAAGTGCCTTTGGGTAAAGGACCTTAGTGACCAAACATAATTTAACTTAAAATCATGTTAGATTTTTGTAATGAGCTTATATGATTTTCATATTAAGATACAGTGACTTAAATATTTTGAAAGAACAGGCCAGGTACGGTGGCTCATGCCTATAATCCCAGCACTTTTGGAGGCTGAGGCAGGCAGATCACTTAAGGTCAGGAGTTGGAGGCCAGCATGGCCAACATGGTGAAACCCCGTGTCTACTAAATATACAAAAATTAGCTGGGCGTGGTGGTGCATGCCTGTAATCCCAGCTATTCGGGAGGCTGAGGCAGGAGAATCTCTTGAACCTGGGAGGCAGATGTTGCAGTGAGAGATCTTGCCACTGCACTCCAATCTGGGTGACAGAGTGAGATTCTGTCTCAAAAACAAACAAACAAACAAACATTTATTTCACATTTGTTTCATTTTTCCAAATGCTGTTCTTCCAAATTCAGCATTACTAAAATGATCAGCACAATCTTTGATGTTCTTAGAAGAACGGACCATTTAATGTAACTATCCCAAGCAATTCTAGTTTAAATATTCATTTTGTAATAGTTTTCTGAAAAAGCAGACCAAAAGATTAAGGAACAATGAAACCACTTTGATGCAATTTTTAAAAAAGCCACTATAAATGTCATAACAGGAGATTTCTAGCACTAAAAAGAAAAGGAAAAAGCCTTAGGGTTCCAGGTTCTTCTAAGTTCTTCTAAGTAGCTTCTAAGAGACATGCTTTCCTATTGAAACTCCAACTTAGTAGCACAAACTATTCTTGGTGTAAGACAAGAATTAAATATTAGATACTGAATGGGCACAGTTTTATTTTGTTAGTAAAATGATATGTTAGAATATCTTTTAGGTTCATGATAGAATTAGATAGTTCCAGATAGTTAAAGTTTCTATTTTCTTATGGGACCAAAGAGACAGCAATAAAGTAAAATAGACAAGAATACACGGTGAGAGAAGAAAATAAAATGGTAAAGGAGAAAAGAAAGCAGTAGAAAAGGTGAAGGTAGCAGAAACATTTTAAAAAAACTGATAGAAATGTGGAAGGCGGGTTGATAGAAATACATAAATAGAATCCACAGAGGAAACACAAATAATCTTAAATGTAAGTAAATTTCAAAATAATTTTACTTTTTGTCTTTAATCATGTACTGACACTGTTTTTCACTTTGTCATTCAATTTAGCTTGTATAACACTTCCAAACATCTTAAGATAAAATTCGCAGCCTAAGTCTTAAATCCTACAGAGAGCTCCCATAACAATATTAATGTTCTATTTCTTTCTTGCTCTCACTTTAGTTAAGGTAGAGAAGTCAAGGGAATATATACTTAAAATCCTAATGGATTACAGGAAGAAGCAAATGTAGCAAGGTAGCTAAGAAAAGAGAAAATTAGCAAAGTAGCTAAGAAAACAGAAAATTTGGCCTCCTAGAAAGCAAAGTTCTTCCATATTTAATTTATGGAAGTTCAGTATTATATATGCAACATACATTTTCTTACACTGCAATCTGAGAAGAAAAAGTACATTTATTAATTCCCTATTTTCTATTTATCATTCATGTTAAAGTATGATTTTTCTCCATTCATTGTTGATCACATTAGTACTGCAGATCCTGAGTTACTGATGAATGATGAAGAATGAGGGGGATTTAAAATGATCTGTGTTGCAATCAACTATATGTGTTTATGCAAAAATGTTCTCCTTCCTGTGGACATTGCTTGATGTGGCTGACAAGCCTTAACTTTTATAAACTCCCCTTTTTCTTGACCTTCCTTAATAAATCCAATGCTAATTTGATTGCTCTAGTCCCCTCTTGTCTCTTCTGCTTTTTCTTCTTGCTCTAAAAAAATTTGAATGTTACTGAGTTCCTCTTTTCAAATTACCTTTTTCAGAAATCTCCTCTACTCCCATGGATTCACCTATCACTTCTGTATTGCTCCCCAAATATTTCTCTTTAGTCTTGACCCCTCTGTCAAGCTCTCTTTCAAGTTTGCTAAAAGCTAGCTATTTCTACTTTCTTGTCTTGCCATCTCCTCAAACTCAACATGTCTAAAGCTTAGGTCAACATCATGCCTACCCAAATAGTTTTTAAAGGATTATCCTTATTCCAGGTTTCTCAGAATTCCCTTCTCTGAAAATATCCTCCAAATGTACCGTTGCTACCTTCACAGACCACTACTTTGATAATTTCACTTTCTCATCAAAAAACTTTAATAGCCTCTTCTACCCAATCCATAAAATACTGCCTTCTTAGCTTGACACTTTAAGCTCTATACAATCAGCCATGTGTATTTCTAGCCCCCAAGCCATTCATTATTCCATTAGTATGATATCTCTAGGCTGATCAAAACAAACTACTTACCCTTGCCTAACCAGATCTCAGAATTTCATGTGACTACATCTTTGACGACATCTTTAAAAAAATTCTCCATCAAAAATTCATTTATCTACCAAATTCCTTTTCTTTAAGTCCATCATACACGCTAACTTCTCTACAAAGTCTTCCCTGATCACTTGTAGCCTGAATTGATACTTTTCTTTTTTAAATGCTTATTGTTCTTTCTGTTTTTCCCATTTCTACAGCACATGCACTGTGGCCAATAATGTATTTATTTGTGCAGAACTCTGAATATCTCCTCAACTAAGTCATAAGTCCCTGAGGATATTACACATGATAAATAATCACTCAATTTATATCTAATGAATGAATTTTTTTTCCTCCTCCAACCCTCCTCCTCTGCTCCACTCAGCACAATCTCTTCCTTATTCATTGTTTCAATAAGTTTATTTAGTGAGCTTTATTACTCAGCAAGCACTGTGCTAGGAACTAGAGAAGAGTAGAGAATTCATGATTCCTGCTATCATATAGCTTACAGTTTAATAGAGAAGATAAACATTAAAATACAAGTTTATGCATGGAGAGTGTGAAGTATATATGTGGTCGGAGCCTATTGCAGGGGAAAACACTCTAGTATCCCTTAAAACACACAGTTACAACAAGGGTATACTTCAAATCATTGAAATAGCTGGGAATAGTAAAAAACTACAGCCAAATGCTATGATATAAAATATATAGCATAACCTTGAATTAAATACCAATTTCCTGGAGGCTAGCATAATGGTAATTATTTATTAACTCCTTATCCAAGGATTTATGCTAAGTACTTTACATAATATACTTTTTGGTCTTCACAGCAATCTTGAAAGTTCGGGTATCTTTATTCCTATTTTAGAGATGAGGAAACAGGCTCCAAAGAGATCAAGTTATTCTATCCAAAGCCCTATTAATGGCAAAGGCAGGCTTCCGATCTACAACACGTCGTTCTTTCTTCTGTATGCCAAGAGTATATCATACGGTAAGTTTTCCACACAAGCATGCTCAGTAGTAATGAGCTCAATGTCCCGGACCCTCCTCCACAGGGTGTCAGCCTTGAGCAGCTGGTCATGGATAGAAACACCAGCATAGTTTAACAACAATTGTATTCTATAACATTCTTTTAAATTTGCCTCTTTCATGCTGCCTTGTAAGAAATGTTCTTCACTGGAATGGGAAAATAAGAGCCACACAAGACATAGTCTGTTCTTGTAAACAATATTTGAATTAAATACGTTTATTATGATCAAGAAATAATGTATTAGACCTCCTGCTCATTTTTCAATACACAGAAAATATAAATAGTAAAGAATATCTTTAAAAACTTATTTCTAAATTTCTGGCATCACAATAGATTGCTCTATTTAAACCTATATCTCAATTTTCTGGCAATGCTGCTTTTATTTGGAACAAAATGTGGTTTAGCTTCTCTCCATTTCTTTTACATTATATTTAAAAGTAATATTGAAAAAGAAATATTCAATTTCATTCTTTATAGCTACATAAATAAAATTTTATAATTTCCTAAAAGACATTCTGTAATGCCTGATTCCATATCCCATATAAGTTAGTATTTTCCTCCAGAATATTTTACAAATTATAAAGTTTTATACCTTATTCTTGATTTTTTACATAGAATATGAAATTCCAGTATTGCTAATTAGTTTACTATAGAATTTCTGGTTTTGTCAGCTTTTGTTATTTTTAACAATTTGGAATGAAATAGTAAAGTAAAAATAATGTTAAATTACATTATATCAAAACATATTCCAATGTAGATTATTAAATACATTGGTTAAATAATTTTTATGTAGCTTATATTTCTCATAAATGCAATTTATAATATTTCAAGGCATTAAACAAAACAACGCTTTCTCAGATATACAGAATTATATTTGCACAATGGTTTTCATACATATGGGATTTAATTCTTTGTTTCCAAGGCACTGTTTCTGGATGTGGCATGTTAATAAACAAATGCTTTGTAACAAAAACCAGGCCAAAAAACATAACCCTTACTTCATAAGGCAATATCCAACAAGATACACTCAATCCTGAAAAATTAAGATACCTTTCACTTACTTCAAAATGAAAACAAAATAAATATTTAACCATGGAATTTAAGACCTTGTTCATCAGTTAGCCCAATGTCTTTATTTCAAAGATGTTCAGCAACTTCCTCAAACTTATATAACTATTTGTGGCAGAGTCAGAATAAGTCCCCCAAGTTTAATTCCCTTTTGCTTTTTACTATTCCATTCTTGAACTTCTTAAGACAGAATTATAAAAATTTTAGAATTCAATTACCTATTAGAAAGGAGAACTTTATATTATATATTAACCTACAATGAAGGAAGTGATTACAATGCTAAAAACTAATATTCATCTAAGATAGCAAAGCAATGGCATTTACCTTAAATTTACGTCTCTGCTCTGCACAGCTGTTGAAGAACCACAAGTCTGTCTCATGGCTGTAAATGTAACAAGAACAATAATGCGACCAATTTTCATATCTAAACTAAATTAAGTAGATTTGTCATAGGCTAGAAAATTGAAAATGTATTTTACAAATTTTTTTTTTTTAATTTACAGATTATGGAAGTGTGCATGTGTGTATGTGCATGTGGGCATTTGTGTGTGTGTGTGGTGTGGTGTGTTAACTCAGTCTTTCTAAACTGAAAATTAGTTTCATGAAATTGAAAGGATTAAATATTATTCTTTTTGGCTAACTTTCCTCATTGTGGATCACTATGAATATATCAATTCTAGGAAGTGCTAGGGTAGATTTAAATAAATAAAACAAATTAAAGTGAGAAGCTGTCTTTGACTGTTATTATTAGGATATGTTTTCTGGGATACACAGTAAGAATGTAAAGCAGAAACATCTGGTAATGCTTAAGTTAATATTGGCTCCCATTTGCATTACAATCTTTATATATTATTCATCAATATGCCATTAATCAATGTACTTGCTGATTGCACCTATTCAATTGGTGTTTCATGTCATGAGTAGATTATGTAAACATGTTTCAAATACATATATTCAGATATCTATACATGAAAGTGAAATCACTACTACAATTGGCACTCAAGCTTATCAGATGTGATGTTTTCTTCTTTTCATTTTGCATTAGACATGCTAATATCTATGCCATCTGTAGCACAAAATCCTGAACAAATGTAAATGAAAAAATAATAGTAGATAAATACTAGTCTACTAAAAATAGACTCTGTACCATGTCACACTTCAAATCTGGCCACCACTTCTTAACACAGAAAAGAAATTCAGGTGAATGTTAACAAGCAACTGAATATTGTTCTTGTGACTTGAGCCATCAAAACAGGTTTTTAAATCTGTATTTTCTTTCAAACTTTATAAAGTAGTTCTCTATTAAAATTGTACTTTAAAATAAAAAATACAAAGTATCTCTTTTGGGTCTACTAAAGATGTTATGCCTGTCATATTAAGAGCCATCATAATCGATTAATACCAAATACCTTGCCTTGTACATACAGATTTTGAAACATCTTCAATTATCCTTTTGAAATGTAAAGATAATACACTAACTATTATGAAAGTTTGGTTAAACACTTAGTTAAGTAGAAAAAGATCTAAGTTTTGAGAGAATCATATAAGAGAACTTTTAAAATGTTAATTTCATATTAAATTACTGAAAATTTTAACAAAAAATTGTACCCTTTTTTAAAACATTAGTGGCAAATAGTGCAACTCATGATATTTGAAGATACAAGGATAAGCATTACCTAATATTCCTGTTTAACCACAGATGTGTAAGCTAGTATCAGATGCTGTTAAGCTTGTTTTAGATTTTTAATATAATCCCAGCATGTCTCTAGTTGCTAAGCTTATCAAGTCCTATGAAATACTAAAAATGAAGGCTCACATTATATTAATTGCAGTGTATATTTTGGTGAATAAGTCTCAATCAATATTTCTAAATTCTCATTCATAAAACGCAATTTCTCATTCGTATGATATTTTGGCATGACATCTCATTAAAATTACAAAATAATACTGAAATGCTAGTTTTATAGTCTAAACAATGGAGATAAATTCAGATTAATATGCATCACAAAATGAAAAACAAGTGACACAATGAAAGTCTTTGTAGTCATGGTCAGCAACTGCAATTGTCAAAAGGTATTTATAAGAGTTTTAATCATTCTTTTATGCTAAAATAACAAAATTGGAGACTTCTCAAAATTTTACTTATGCATTGATACACAGACAACAATTTCTTATTTTAGAGCCATTAATATTCCCACATTCTATTGTGGGTATTTTGTAAGGAAAAGTATGTGTATTTTAGTCCAAGTATCAAATCTTGCCTTTCAATGCAACAACAACAAAAAAATAGAAAAACTAAAGCCCAGCCATTCTTTCCAGAGATACCCTGGTAACCAGCAATATAGAAACTTCTACTGGACTTAGCTTTGGAGAGGAAGAAGCAACTGCAAATTGCTCCATTTTGTCAAGAAATATGATGAAATAGAATTAGGAAAATATATAGTGTTTTTTAGACACTCAAAACAGTAACTTCATTCCTATCTTTTGCTTATGTTGCCAGCATCTAATTCTCCTTTTCTATTCCAACAAGAAAGCAAAATTCCCACTCTGAAGCCATAGTGAGGATAAACATTTCATTTGCTATCTTCTGTGACTTCTATGTAAATTTTTCTCTGTCATGTAAATGCATGAATAGACTCTCATGGAATCAGATAACTCCATGGAAATACTACACCTACGCTCCCATTATAAATTGGGGAAGAATATGATGGTGAGGAAAGTGACACAGAATTATTCATTAGTTAAAACAAAGGAATGTGAAATTGCTTTTAAAAGAGAAAAAAATTGAAAAGAATCTTAAACTCAGGCTGATTAAATAAAACTTTCATTTCCAGTCATGGCAGACATCTGTTCTCTGTTGAAACATCCCTTATCCCCAAGTCCCTCTTCTTCTCATCCACCCTCCACAAATGACTTTGTTCCCAGGAAAATCTATTCTTATCTCAAATTTGTTTAGGGACCATACATTTTATCCAGTTTTTAGGTAATAACTAATTTTTGGATTGTATAAATCAGTAGCTTATACTTCTCTCTTATACAAACTAAGCTTCAGAAGGCCATCATGTAAGACTTAGTTACTAACATCTGTAAGTACACCTGAAAATAAAAACAGACAGCTGGGCCATAAAAAATTTTTTTTTTTGTTAAAATAAAGCCTTAAGAGATGCTAAGAAAAACTAAATTTGCCTTATTAGAAATGTATGTAACACATGATTCAGGAAAAAGCATTACTTATCTTTCAACAGAGCTGGTAAACACTTTGAGAGATGTTGTATGGAACTCCAGAATTTACCTTCCAAACAGTCAAAATATATACCTTAGAAATATTTCCCACCCAAGAATATGTCCCACATATTTTGGTTAAGAAGACTACATAAAACAAGGATTATATTATGTAACAAAAGTTACTTTAAAAGACATACATACTATCAGTTTCACAGGACAAACATAGTGAGTAAGGACAACAAACTCCAGAATGTGTTTTTATAACTGTAGCAACAGCAATAACTCCTTGGCAAACTCAAACAGTTTTTTTGGCAATCCTCGAGGTTTTCTGCATTTGTCACTTGGATACAACTGCGGAAGGGTTGTCTAAGACTTCTTTGTTTCCTTCCACACCATTTTACTATAACTTTGCTTTTAAGAAAAAATTTTACATTTCAACCTATGTATGCATAAAAAATCCCACAAGGGGGTTTTATGCAAAATTCTTTAAGCCTATATACACCAAATATGGTTCCTATGTATTTTTTGCAAGGAGTTACCTTGTAAACTTTTAAAATGTATGCCAACAGAATATTATTTTTTTCTCTTTTAAGAAGATAAAATGAATTCTCTTTATGAATTAAAGTTACCTACGTATGCAAATGTAATAATTTCCTGTATATATACAACTGGGTCTGCACATCTGTTATCATTATGAACATCTTTTAAAATAAGACCCTAAGGACAGGAGTGCTTTACTAACCTGCAGTGGTCTCTGTTTATCACTGCTCTTAGGAGATTTCAATCCACTTGTTTGCTGCTGTAAAAGAAGTTGTCTTGCTGCCTGGAGAGCCTAGAAGTAAAAATGAAACCATATCTAAATATTTTGTTGAAAGTTAAATTATCAATTATCTCTTGGTTAACAGTAAAAGGATTCAATGTACAAGAACTCCCATATTCCTTTCTAGAGAGAATCATTGTTGTTTATCTTCTAATATGAAAAAAAACTGCCAAACACACATATATAACTTTACTCAGAATCACAGAGAAACATGAAATCCTGCAGGAAATAAAGTTAATTTGTTTAAAGTGCTTAAAGAGGATAAAAATCATAAACTGCATCAATAAACTCATTTCCACAAGGAACTTGTCTTTGAGTGTTCAACTAAAATGCCCACTCCCTTTTAAATTATCATTCAATTTGCATTTTCATATTACAATTTTGAGGCAAAAGCAGTAGACTTCAAGTGTTACCGGAAGCTGTAATTAAATTTGACAAATCAACATCAGATTATCTTGAAAGTGAATTAATAAGGATTTTCACTAAAGATTAAAAACACTTTTTTTGTACTTACAATTCAAGGGGAAACCTCTCCTTTGACAAAATAAAGTGCAGTTTTAATGCCAAATAAAATTGAGTGGTTTTCATTTGCATTCTTAGCAAAATCAGAGAACAAAGAAATTACCACTCAACCAATCAGGTTTGTTTCTATGTGTGACAGAATACCAATCAAAATAGAAGATGTTTTCGTTTATTTTTATGTTTTCTTTCCCACTTAAGAAAATAAAACTTAACATAAGAAATTAATGCAAGCATTTCATTTAGTGGAGAAGGAACAGTTCAGTAAATGTACTATATAAACTTAACATGTAAAAGCTACTGCTATTGACCAAAAATGCATAGTATATTCTTCTAAAGGTAGGAGTATAAACTAATTAACAAAAACTTTTAAGAGTCTCTTAAAAAATTCATTTTCTCTCTCAACAACTGAGTTCAATGAACACTAATGATGAAATTTTTCAAGACATAAAACTAACCTGTATCATTGGCCTACTATGTTATTTACTGCTTTTGAATACAAGATACATTTTTCACAATGAGAAAACATTATTAGATTAATATTCTTCTATAAAAATCAAGAATTTCAGCTGATAAAAAGTACAATTTTGATTGTAATCAATGATCTGGTTTTTAAGAGAGTTTCTAGTATCCATGACAACAGTTGCTTTGACAAGATGTGCATATGGCATTACACTGCCAGCTGGTGTGAACAATGTTTGAACTACTGCATTGAGATGCTGAGCAAACAGAAAAAGTTGCCACGTCTTAACCCTCAGGGAAGCAGTCATCCCCTGATCAATTATGAAAAGACAGAGAGGGCTGCTACAGTCTGGCTCCAAGCAAGTTTTCTGAAAGGCAGGCAGACATAGAAACCAAAGTAAACAAACTGAATGCATTAGCACCATCTCCTAACAACATTGATTTGTCTTCCCATAGCAGGATCTGGCATAGTTTGTAAAGCACACTTTTTACATTTGGAGACACACTCACTCACGATAATCATCTTTGTTGTTGTTTTTTAACTTTTCAAGTCATTACAAATTAACTTAAACATTTCTAAGGATGGCACATTCCAGTGAACTCAGGGAATTTATTATAGAGTTCAGTTTGAGAAAACAAAAAAAATAATTCATAATTACTTTATTATCATAAGACTATTTAAAACTTTTTGTTCAATATTCTAAATAATATATCCTTCCTATTTAAATTGTAACTTATAAAGTGACTACAAATGATATTTTTCCAAATGGAAATTACAATAGGTGTCCTAGGCTGTGTCTCTGAAATTCTCAAAATAAAAATGCATTCAATTATTTTTCCAGTTGATGCCTAATTGTTTTCATGTAGTTTTTTTCTTTTTGAGTTGAGGAGTTTATTTTGTATACCTATTACCTTAATTTATATTAAATTATGTAGTTATCTATTATTCCTAAAAAATTTTTGAACACTGTTCAGGATCTTAGAATCATGAATGACAAGGACTAAAAGCAATCTTAAAAATCATCTAATCTGACCTTCTCATTCTAGCAAATAAGAAAAATGAAACCTAGAATAGTCAGTTGCTTTGTTCAAGATCACAGAGCAATTTATGAATGTTGTTTTCAAGGTCTCCTGGCTTCCAGGCCTGAGTGTATTCCAGTGTGCCATATTGTTTCTGTTCTGTCAAAGGAATCATTAGTAGGCAATGAGTAAGATTCTAGTAAAGGAGAATATATGACATTATAATGAATTATTCTTCACCGGTAAAGAGAGCATATTCATTTTTCAGACTTTACATGGGAAACAACAATATAATCTTTTTGTTTTGAATCTGTAAATGAATAGAACAACTATCACAGAATGTATGTTGTTTTTATGGCTACTGCCCCCATCATCCCTAACTTGGATTTCATTATATATTGATACTTCCCTGATGCTTGTTGGAACTCTAAACTTTTGTAACATCCTGATTATCTGATCAATTATTACTATAGAACTGCACAATTCTAGAGCTGGACAAGGCCTTAGAAACTGCCTAGCCTACCTTTCTGAAACAAGTAACTGAAGAATCAATACTAGAATAACTTGATTGAAGTCACAAAGCAGTAGGAGATCCTGGTCAAAAACTCTAGCTCTTCTCTCCCAAGCTTGGGAGCCCATCCATTTTACCACCCTGCGTTATATTCATTCAACAAAACCCATGTAATCAATGGAATATGTCAATGTTACGTAATGTCTGTAGACAAACACTAGAAAATTAAATATTTTACAAGTTTTGCTCATCAAAGTATCACTAGTCAAAAGCATACACCTACACTGTTAGGAAAGGAGTGATAATAGTAATGAAATATCACAGGATAGCTGGCTAAAAAAATGCTTCTACTTTTAAAGTATTTTGGTTTTCATACGCATTTATAGTTCTCTCCAAAATAGCTGAGGATCATCTTTTAATACAAACTCTTAGGAAAAATAACTTCTTTCCTATTTCAACATTCTCTTGGTAGAGTAGAGATTGCTACAGTAAGCATCAGAGGTGGAAGAACAAAAAACAATTCCAGGAGATCAGGAATGATTTAAAACTCATAAGCAGAAAGCTCTGGTAGTTTGCATTCTGACTGCATGCATCATATGACATTTTTATTTCCAGTATTCGGGATAACACTTTAAGACTGAATTTCAATAAACAATTGCTCAGAGACATTTAGTTCATCTTTGCAATTAATTATTATAGCTACTCAAAAAATGAAAGATTATTAGATAAAACACTTCCATCAATATAAAGTGTTAGGTGTCAAATGACACAAAATATTAATTTAAAAATCACTTGCCACTTCTCTCAATACAAACAAAAGATTAAATCCAGGGCCATTCATAAAGTTCTCTGAGCCATCTAGTCATTTAGATGGTCACCCTCCCCCACAAAAATTAATTTAGAACAAAAATAAAAGTTGTTTACAAAATTTCCTTTCATAATGATTGAGTCTGTTTCCAATGTATCAGAAACAAGAAAGAGATTTCGAAGCCAGCCAAACCATATCTAGTTTCCAAAAACACATTTGTTTTTAATTAGGGGTGCACATTACTTAATGAAGTTATCCTATTTTAGGAAACCTAAAGAAAATTAAGATAAGACATCTTAAAATTTGAAATCAGGTTAAATTAAAAAATTTGAAAAAAAGAAATAATCTGTATAAGACACTAAAGGTAAACATTTTGTTAGACTGCAGAGATGTGGGAATGCACATATTTCATAATTTAGTGCATTGTTCTCTAAAATACTTACTGAAAACATCATTCCTAACTCATACTGTGCAATTTTAACTAAATTTTTGTACGAAAAGCAAAGTTCAAGCATACTTCTTCACTAGTAGTAATTTTATGCTAGTTATGAACCTCATAGAATAATTCTAATGAGTAGGTCATGGTGATAATTAACTAAGGATAAAAATGCTTTGTAACCTGTCAGATAAATACTTTTTTCCACTGAAGAACACTGAAAACTTCCACCAAATATAAAATTATTTGAGAATAGCTTAGAAATACCCAGTAAAACAAAAAAATGTTGAGTATGTTATGGCTTATAAATAACTTCTTTTTTTTCAAAGTAAATATATGTATATTTGGGGAAAAAACAGACATCAGTCATATCTCTCCCCATAAAAATAGGAATGCTTAACCTATCAGCCTGTTGCATTTGAGACATTAAAATGAAAAATGACATGTACGCCCATTAATATCTTCAATGTATAAACAGCACAGCGTGACACATTCTTGAGAGCTGAAGGCTACAAAATCTCTCTGAAACATAAATAACAAAGCACTCAGAAGCATATTTGATGTTGATATTCATCTCTGAGAAAAACACTGTTGCCTAGGCTTCTTATGAAAATAGATGCAGCCCAAATGGATCTCCTGTAATTGGTTTCAGATAGCGAGGTCAGAAGAAATATGATACAAGAAACGATTATGTGGAACAGGCGAAACAAGAATGTTTACACAGTCACTCCCTAGTTATACTGACAAGGGGTGTATACTTTGCAGATAACCAGAACCAAAAAAAAAAATTGCCAGCAGGATATCCAGATTTTTGCTCCTCATATTCATATAGTTTAACCTTTAACACATTATGTCTTCAACATGTTACTTTGAATGCAAAACATAAAAATAAGTTTTCAAACAGAGTTTAATTTTCTAATTATTTTCCCAAGTGTGGCTGATAAAAAGTATATTCAGATCCTTCCAGAAAGGATATAAATTCGTATTCTGTTTGGCCTTTTTTCATATTATGCTCCCACTAAAGAGAATATACTGATAAATGTAATCTGAAGTCTCATAATGCTATTTAATAGAAGAAAATTAATCATCTAATTGGCATAACCTATTTTCAAATAGCAATCTATCAGAGTGAAATTATGCATCTGTAGCTATTGACCTTCTATTTTTCCATCCTGATACATAATTAGACTGTTTGTTTAAAAAGCTAATTATTAAAAAAATTTGAAAAAAGATATTTTACAGTATATTTTACATAAAGTTAGAAAATTAATGTGTGGATATATTATATTTATACTGTACATCACTATGGAGGCCAAATTGGGATACTAAGACTACTTATTGTATAATAATTATAAAATAATAATATACTCTAATAAGGGTACTTTGGTAAGAGTACTTACTTGCAAAGCATCCTATTTACCCATCAAATGTCAGAGTGGTTTTGGCTTATATCTCATGATATAGAGACAAAGGAGAGACAATCAGGATATTGAATGTGTGATGGAATGGATCCTCAAGTCATCCTCAGAAGTGAGAATACATTCTTCAAGGTTCAGGTCCAAACCCAATATTCAGAATATTCCATTATGGCTCCAAAGCCCTAGATGACCTCAGAAATTCTATGAAATAAGCTTGTGAGTTAACAGTAACTAATATCTAAGACAGGTTTTGTTTTTTCAGATGTAGAGTGAGTTTAATAGGGAGAACACATTCTCCTCCTCAGTCAGCATTCTACAGGGGGCAGTACACAAAGTAGCCTGATAGTCCTAGCTCTATGTTCTTCAGTATTCTATTGCTAATGGTAATAATTTGCTAATGTAATATCCTAATATTATCTACAATAATTTTAAATACATAATAAGGAATTCTGTCCAACTTTAAAATTCTAAGGTATGAAAGGTAAAGACAAATTAGGACTGATTTTATTAAAATTAATGATTTTACAACTTCTCTTTATTATGGGACATGTTCCAGTAACATAATAGTTTTTGTGCATTATTTTGATTATTTTTCTTTCTGCTATACAATATTTTATTATTTTTCCCAAATAGATTTTGGATTTACTTTTTGTTTCACACTTACCTTAGCAGGGTTTTTTTTTCATTTTGAGACCAATATCATCTTTTGTTTGGATATGCATTGAAAACTCATTACTTCTATATTGTTATAATTTCAACCAGTATATCAGATATTAACTGAAAAATACATGCCACTAAATTATACTACAATATCTGAATGTAAACTATTATTTGAATCCTCTGTTCTGAATATGCTCTTCAACTTAAAAGTAAGACTATAGGAGAAGTAGTAGTTGGGAAAATATTTGGAAGAATAAAATACATAAAAGTATTTGACCTTAAAAATGTTTGCGACTATGTCCCATACACCTAGCAAAAAACTAAGCACTGCACACTTGTGGAGGTAGAAGGAGTGATATGACATTGTTTCTATCTTCAAAAGATTATTGTTTAATAAGAAAGATCTAGATGAATGTCAAAAGGCCATAAACAATGTTTTAAAAACGCTTCAGGAGTTCATAAGCAGAATAAATTAGTTTTTGTTGAGAAGCTCATTGAAATTTTTATGAAGGACATAATATTTGTGCTGGACTTACATGACAATCATCTTATGGAGATGACAGAAGGCCATGCCAAGTAGGAACAGAGAAAATGTGAGATTACATAGAGTGAAAAGAAAATAATTGATCCTGGATAGAGCATACACTTAGTCTAGGAACTAGTAAAAGAGGATGACAAGATTGGTTGGGGTTAATTATTGGATATAACTAAACAATAAATGACAAAGAGTCTTGATGTTATATAGCAGGTAAGAACAAACTTTGCTGAAATCTGGCAATAAAATAAGCCTGGCCCAGGACAATACTGAAGTCATGTTGTAAAGGCTAGATAAGGGAGGAAGAGAGGGAGACAAGACAGAGGTATAAAGACTTGTAAAAAGGTATGTGCAACTGTCCAAATAAGAGATAAGAATAACATGAATCATGTTAGTTCGAAATAAGAATCATGAGAGGTACTGTCAAAGAAGAGCTAGCACAACTTCATAAATGGGTATGAGGTAAAGGCTAGCAGGAGCCAATGATGACTTCAAAATTTTAAGTCGAAAGGAACTGAAAGAACAGCTGTGCCACTACTAAAAGGGAGGAAATTAGATTATAAAACACAGGCACTGGAGAGAAGATTATGTTGTTTGCCTGATGGCAGAATAATCAAGAGAAGATTTCTTTTTTTTTTAATTTTTATTTATTTATTTATTATTGAGAAGATTTCTTTAGTAGACAGTAAATATAATGCAGAGCTCTAGGTTGAGGGTGATCAGAGTGATCCCACTGACAACAGATTCCCAAAAGTAAGACACAGATGAATAGTTAAGGTAAAGGGAGTTTATTAGATTGTTGGTAAAGACACCACAGAGAGAGGAAGAGTCAAGATCTCAAACTGCAGAATATTTTCTTGAGACAAGATGAGGAAATAGTGAAAAGGAAGACAATGAATTGTGAGGAGAGCCCAGTAATAGAAGTCCAAAAGACTTCTGGAAAAGGTTAAACAAAGAATTACCATATGATCCATTAATTCCACCCAAGGTACAATATATACCCAAGAGAAATAAAAACTTACATTCCCACAAAAAGTTGTACATAATTGTTCATAGCAACATTATGCATAATAGCAAAAGATGTAAACAACCCAAATTCCCTTCAACTCATGAATAGATAAAATATGGTATATTTATTTAATAGAATATTTGTTCATAAAAGGATGAAGTATTGATACCTGCTACAACATGGATAAACCTTAAACATATTATGCTAAATAAAAAAAGTCAGTAACAAAAGATCATATACTGTATCATTCCATTTGTATAATATGCCTGGAATAGACACACCTAAAGAGGAAAAGAAAAAAGGGATTAGTGGTTACAAGGGCCCAGACGTAGGATAGAATGGAAAGTGACTGCTAATGAGAATGGAGTTTCTTTTTAGGGTGATGAGAATGTTCTGGAATTAAACAGTGGTGACAGTTGAACAATCTGGTGAATATGCTAAAAAGCCCTTGAACTGTATACATGAAAAGGGTAAGTTTTGTGATACATAAATTATATCTCAATAAAGCTGTTATATATTTAAAAATTGTGAGGGGACAGGATAAATGATACTATCTTCAAACATCAAAAACTCAAAGACGCCAAGATTTAATGAAAGTTCACGTAGATCTGATGATTTGTGTGTGACCTATCAGATATCAGTTCCTATAGAGTACTGAAGCAGAAGTAGATTGCAGGGAATTACTGGGGAATTAATGGGGACACCACAGCCATGAGTGCAAACAATTGTTTTGATTATTTCTGTGAAGACTAACATAAAAAGGGAGTTACAGTTTGAGGGGTCTTGTTTGTTGTTGTTTTTTAAATAAAGAAACAATAATGAGCTTAATAAATACTAAAAAAAGTTTCTGTTTGTTTTTGAGATGATATTTCGCTCTTGTTGTCCAGGTTAGAGTGCAATGGTGCGATCTCGGCTCACTGCAACCTCCGCCTCCCGGGTTCAAGCATTTCTCCTGCCTCAGCCTCCCAAGTAGCTGTGATTAGAGGTGCCTGCTACCACGCCCAGCTAATTTTTGTACTTTTAGTAGAGACGGGTTTTCACCACATTGGTCAGGCTGGTCTGAAACTCCTGACCTCAGGTGATCTGCCCATCTTGGCCTCCCAAAGTGCTGGGATTACAGGCGTGGGCCACCGTGCCCGGCCAAAATACGTAAGTTTTAATAAGAAAACTGAGCAAGTCCCCATAATAGGGAACGGGAAAGGACTGAATTAAGGAGCAGCAGCAGGTAGCTGATAGACTTATGGGGAGGAGACAGGCTGAAGAGATAGGAGGACAGGTGACTTTGACATGCAGAGGTAGGAAGGGAAAGAGCTCACAGCGGATGGTCTCAACTAATTCAGAAAATAAAGAGGTGTGGTTATCTTTTGAGAATGAGAGAGAGATTGGAATTTCAGGAGAAACAAAAGTGAGAACCTTTTCTATCACTCTTCTGAGAAATATAGCTGATGGGTAAAAAGTGGTATTTAAACTGCTGTTAGATAAAATGTGCTTCTACATACACTGATGACATACAAATATATTGGTATTTTCTTCTGGAATATTGCCTCCAGAACTAAATGAAGAACTACATACTTTTCTACTGCTCTAATTTAATGCTAGTAATTTAAAGCTAGTAATACTTAACTTCACATGTAAGTGATTGTGAAGTCAGAGAGGATAATGTACTTAGAAGTATTTTAAAAGCTAAAGTATAAAGTAGTATTATTCCAGGTGAAGACTTTTGAAATTAGGGTTCCTCCAGTGGGTATCAGTTCTTCTAAGTATATAATGCTTAGAAGTATATGATGCTTGGAAATATATAATAATAGTCATTTGAAACTAACTCCTGATTGCTAGCTTTAGTGGGTTTGCTAAAAAGGTATGTGCATTTTAACTAATGTGTTTGGCATACTGTAATTCCTGAAAGTTTACCTCAATATGCATTTAGTTCTGAAATCTGTCCAAGTTAGATAATGCCCCATTGGATAGAAAGAGTATCTTAATAGAGTCATGTTCTATGATATTTTGAAAAGTTGTATTTTAATCTCCTCTAGGACTTTAAGGGGACGGATATATAATTTCATGAATGTACTTGTGAGATATAACCCCTACTCTCCCATCCCATATCACCACATCTGAATGAATATGTACATATACAATACACTCAATGCTATGGGATCACTTGCACACAAGAATCTTTTAGTATGGTAGGAAAGATAAAATATATTCAGTTTAATTACGTTACAATGCAGAAATGTGATGTAAGCCATTAAAAGATATTACAAAAAGTGACCATAAGGGTTCAGTAAAAAAAAAAAGAAAAGGAAAATTAATGATTAAGTGCTCATGATATGCCAGTTATAATTCTAAATTTAATCCTCAAAACACCCTCTTTTTATCACAGATGCATAAACTAAGACTCAGCATAATTAGGTTATATGTCCAAGTTTTTCACCAAAGCCTTTGAGTGGCATAACAGATCTGAACAACTATCTGGCTGACTCTGAAGCTCATTCTCTTTCTACGAGGGGTAGTCAGGAAAATTATATAACTGAAGGGATGTTTATACAGTAAAAGACTCAAGTAAAGAGCTGTTCAGGGTATAAAGAGAACAAAATAAATTGAGTTATTAACAGTATTGCTAGTTATGCCAACTAAAACAACATAAAGAATTCCAAGCAAATTATTTTTCTTTTTACTTTTCATGAAGATAAATAGACATACAAGCTTATATTCTAAAGGAATTTTACTCCCCTTAAAAAAGTGTCTCCAAAGTTATTAAGCACTGGATTTAGGATGTTCACTAAAGAAAAAAGGCCAATATTAAAGATGAAAAATTTTTAATAATAATCATCTTCTGCCATACCAAATACAAAATGATATCATCTATAAATAAGCATTAAACAATACGTACTATTTTCTGATGAAGTTAAAAGTAGAGTTGCCAAAATAGAAGATTCCCAGTTAAATTTGAATTTATTTCTGTTTTTACTTGCTAAACTTGACAACTCTAGTTAGAAAAAGTAAGCATTTCAGAATATGTAGCCAAGGTAATAAGACTGTTTACACCAAGTTACTCACTTAAACATAAATATTCTATTCATTTCATCAGTGTAAATGCTTTTTAGTCCTCATAAGAGTAACAAAGCCATCTTATCTATATTCAACAGGTTAGCTAGGGTAGTAACTTGAGGGCTTAGGCTGCTTCTCTGTGAGAAGGAATGCTCATGAGGTTATTAATGGAGAGCAAAAGGATGTGGTGGACAACTCCAAAGGAAGAGCAAGTGCACATATTTTTGCAAAAAGACAAAGAAGAGCAGAGGAAAAGTTTCAGAGTTCATATTCTAGCTTTCTGCAACTGGAGGCACAGATGAGAAAAAAGCAAAACTTCAGTTCTCTATTCACCTTAAGAAATGATGAGGATCAGTAGCCAGAAACCCCAAGGCAAAGATTATGACCCTGCATGGAACAAAGGCAAGGAAATGCTACCCCAGATCTACAGGAAAGAGGCTTGAGGCAGATAGCCTCTGCATGTGTCACCAAGGCTGGATCCAGGGAAGGAAAGAGATGGGGAGGGTGAAACCATTTGAGAAGAGAGAGGCCTTGGTTAGTGCAGGTGCAGACACAGTGGGCTCAGAACCTCTAAAGGAGAGACCCTAAAGCTAAAATTAGAATACTCTTAGAAACAAAATGACAGAGATGCCGAGGAGGCATCAGAAAATTCAAGTTCTAATCCCAGCACCATTCTGAGTTTCTGTAGGATCTCATCCCTATCATTGATGATCTCTCAATAAATTCCTTTATCCCAAACAGTTTACAATTTACAAAATTTACAGGGTAATGTAAACTGTGAAACACAAAGCTCACTGAAGATAAGAAATGTTAGCCATAAAGAACCAACTGCTGATGAAATATTGTAATAATTTAAAAATACTATTAAATAAATTAAAGAAGAAATGCCTTTATATTTAGATCATATAATTTGTTTTTATTTATATAAATATAAAATTTTCAACATTTATGTTTGT
The DNA here is from genome assembly GCF_000951035.1 of Colobus angolensis palliatus. Lineage (NCBI taxonomy): Eukaryota > Metazoa > Chordata > Mammalia > Primates > Cercopithecidae > Colobus > Colobus angolensis. The sequence goes on along the minus strand of NW_012117411.1, from coordinate 3,118,742 downwards.
AAGGTAAAGTATGAAGCATATATATGCCTGTGTAACATTCTGAAGCGAATTCACAAAGATACATTTTACAGATCTTGGGCAAACTAACCTTAAGGAGAAATCTGTTTTCTATTCCAGCCATTAACAAATTTAGGTTAGATTATCTTTAGCATGTAACGTGGTAAATTAAGAGTTATTAACATGATAATATGATACAAGTGTTCTTTTCAATAAAATAAGATACAAACTAATGGTGAAAATAATCATCCCTTAATATTTTTGTAACTATATCCATGTAATTTTTATGGCGTCCTTCAGGCTTAAGCCCTAAAAATCTGTCAAGCGTACTGAGTTTTAAAATTTTAACTCTATCAAAGAGGATAAAATATATTTCTGATTTCAAAATTATTTCTTATACTGAATTATCTACAATATGATTTGTAGAAAATATGTATATAAATTAAAAAAGTACAAATTTCCAGTTAGAAAATGGTGCCTGTTAGTAGATATCAGCAGTTTAAGAGCCAGTAGATAGGAAGACCCAGGAAGGCTTCTTGCTTGTAGGAAATGATCTGCTAGGGAACAAAGTTCTTAAAGGTGAATATCCCACTGCTGTTTTGTTTTCACTTACTTCCATTACCACAGTGAAATTCGGACTGGTAGAAAAAACAAGTTCTTCCCTCATCCTTTTATTTTTTAAACAAGCTTTTGTCAGTGGCCCACTTGTTGAAGAGACATAAAATTCCAAACCAGGAAGCAAACCTCTTCATTCTGCATTATCACACGAAGCATTTCTATTGAAGAACCTAACTCACCTAACCTAAGAAATTTTATTTCTTAGAAGAATACATTCAATTTCCCTTAACATCTACTATTGTAAACTTTCTAAGGGCTGGAAATGTTTCTAAATCATCTTTTATAACCCCAAGAATGCACAGCACAGTAGCTGGCACCTAGTCATTTAAAAGACATTTAATTGAAAAGTATGTTTCTTTAGATATTTTTAAACTTGTAAAATGCACGCATATTTTAGCTGGTTCCAGATATTTGAGATGCAAATTGTACATTAAGTAAAGAAAGTAGCATTCCCTCCAGGAACCATGACACTGCCTTGCACACAGTAGTTCCTTTACAGACCTTTACACTAATGACTCAGGAGGACCGACTAGTGATCGAAAATAACACTGAAATTAGTGTAAGATTTCTTTTCCTTTATCAAGTTAAAATATTTTTACCCATGACTTTACCACAATATATTCTTTATCTCTTTCATTATTTTTTAAGTGAAGATCCAAAAAATTACTATTGGTTGTCAGAAAAGTGTTATCTCACTGTCTCCAGTTAGAATCCTTCAATTATTTTAGGCAGATTGTTTAAGTATAAAAAGAAATCATTCTCTAAAGTGTGCCCCTATGTATTTTTTTTTTTTTTTTTTTT
>NW_012117411.1:3087848-3117276 GCF_000951035.1 Colobus angolensis palliatus | reverse complement strand
CTTGAGCCACCCTGCCCGACCTGATTGGCCCTTTATTAATATGTATCCTCCCAGGAGTTTCTAAAAGGTCAGATTTGTTTTGAGCCAGGCCTCCAATGCCTACTCTGTTCTGGATCATACTGTGAAAAGAGCAAAAGATCGTTAGTTTGAAAACACACACTTGGACCCCTGTTATTCCATAGTCCTTCAGTTACCATTCAGAACATTGTTCAGGGTAGATTTTGTCATGCATCTTATGTAATCTTAAGCACAGCTATATCTTACATCCACTTTGTAAGTTTGATGGCCTCCTTAAAATAATTGGGAACAGTCAAAACACATTGTAACACTGTGGTATTTATCATCATTATATTTAAAACCTTGTATGAGAGATTTACACCTCTTTTTTTTAACTTCCTGAAAGAAAACAAAAAGACTTCTGAAGAAATCTGACTGTCTTGGTCCATCTGTATATGGTCTTTGTGAGTCTGGGCAATCAGTCTTCCTAGGCCTTTCTCTCTTTGCAATTTTGAGATTGGAGATCCTTCTTTTTGTGACTATTTGAGTGTGCCAGAGAAAATTCGAAGTCAGGGAGAAAAACCTTCCAGCAGATGCAGAGATGGAACACTGGAAGCTAATAAAAGCTGCATCCTCTGTAGAGGCTCAGCAAAGGGCTGTCAAAAGTCAGAGTGGAGGATAGAACACAGACCAGTACCTAGATTAAGGTATTTCCTGGTTTTTCAGGAGCTGACATGACCTCAGATCATGCTCTGCTCTTCAGAGTTCACTGCAGTTGTTAACCCATTTATGCTGGAGGTTGCAAGTTTTTTGTGTGAAAAATCGGATCTTGGCAGTGACCTTGAGAAGTAGAATATAGGTAACTCCCAGAAGCTTAGCGTACCAATAATGGAACTAAGAGATGAGAGGATTGCTATGTTACATAGTACACAGAAACACAAGAACAGAGTTGTGGCAACATGGCGGTAAGTAGTTATATGAGAAGAAATGGCAGGAGGCAGATTGCCTGGCAATACAGAACGAATAGCACAATAGAGGAAGCAGCTGGTGAATCTTGTACTCAGGAGACAAATGAAGAACACCACTAGAGATTCATTTTTATGGTGACAGGGTCCCATTTCAGTGTCCTTATTCTAAAAGTAATTTTGGCACTTTTATTGGAAAATAGTGGGATGTTAAACTTAGAAACAATTTAGGAGATGAGACCCATAATGTGAAATGAAATTGTCTAAAGACCATTTTAGGAATACTTCTGTTCTTTATTTCAAATCTTATTTTGATGGTGATTGCAGAATTCGCTTCATTTTCAAGATTTCAAGTGAAATTTATTGGTGTAAATCTGTAGGTCTCAAATAAAAAACAAAGCAGCATTTTCTTACATTAGGTTTTTACAAATAAAATACTCTGGAGTTATTTCTGGTTTGGTTTTAATTTTTTTTTTTTTTTTTTTGAGACAGTGTCTTGCTCTTTTGCCCAGGCTGGAGTACAGTGGTAGAGTCACAGTCCACTGTAACCTAGAACTCCTGGGCTCATGCAAGCCTCCTGCCTCAGGCTCTTGAACAGCTAGGACTAGAGGCATGCTACCACACCCAGTTGTTTTGTTTGTTTGTTTGTTTGTTTTTGGTAGAGTTGGGGTCTCACTCTAATCTCCCTTTTAAGCATGGGTCTAGAAAAAGGATCTACACATATGGATATTTCGCTATTCAGTTTAAGAATTTATTTACATAAAAATCCAAGTAGTTTTCATGGTTTTTCAGATTCAATTATCCATGAAATTAGAATTCTATTAAAATCTTTTAAATATTTACTAATATTCATGTACATCTATCTAAATGTAGTACTCTATGTAAAATAGTTGCTTATTTGGGCACACACCATACAGTTCTTTTGCACTAAAAATAGAAACAAATTTCAAATTCACCAAAGCACACCATTATTTCCAGTTCTTAGAAAGCTCAATTTTCTTTAATATAATCCTCTTCTGATAGATATTTAGACATTTCCCATTTTCGTAATTTTAAATAATATTGCAATGAACTTTCTTATAAGACAGTCTTATAATTATCTTCCAAAAAAATTTCATTGTTGGGTCAAATCATAGTCAGATATTAGATTTTGATACACATTATCATAATGCCTTTTCAGAATGATTATAGTCACTTGCAATCCCACTTCACTGTATGGGAATGCCCATTCCACCATACTCCATAGTATACATTATCATTCTTTTTCAGTATTTTCTAAACTAACAGGCAAAATATTTTATCTTACCTTGCTTCGCCTTCTTCATTAGAAATTGATGTCTTAAAAAACATATCCAATATCTGTCTATCTGTCTGTCCATCTGTCTATCTACCTACCTACCTATCTACCTACCTATGTTTGTATCCTCACTTAGAATCAGTGAATTGAATGGGCCATTGTACCAGATATTTCACTTATTCATTTAACTAATATTTATTTTCTAACTTCTTCTTTATTAAGTCTATCTAATTAATATTTATTAATGTAAGCTTTGTTAGATACTAGAGATAAAAATGTAGACAAACAGGCAATGTTCCCTCCCCTCAGAGTTTGCAAAAAATTACCTGATAGTGTTGCTTTTAAGTCTTTTTTTTTTTCATTATGTTACACAATATATGACATAGATCACTAAACTACATTGGTCATGCTTTATCTTTAAAACTAGTTATTCACAATATGGTAGATCAAAATACTGTGAGGAAGAACCCTTCATTAAAAAATATGAAAATTCCAAGGGGATGGGAGGGATTCCATATGGATAGTGATTTAAAAGGATGACTATATTTTGAAGCATTAAAAATAAAGTCATTGTTTTACAGAAGCAATTTTTATGTAAGGTAAGAGACAACACTATTAAAAATCAAATTACCCATAGGGTTGATAAGGACTTAGGTAACTTATCTTGTGATAAAGAGTATGCTAAAGTTTCTTCCAAAAGTGACTTCACTTTTTTAATACGTAAAACTACTGTCCAAAGGAATATCTATTTAATGTAAGCTGTTTTATCATGTATTTTTAAAAACTGGATTTCAGTTTAATGTTTCTCTTCTTTAAATTAATCATTTTGGTTTGTTATCAGAAAGGAAGCACATGAAAGAATGCTTATAAAAAGATGGATAGTTAAAATTGGAAATTAAAACCTTATTTCTGAGAGTGACATTGGGAAAACAAATACTTTGTAATCTGAGAGAAATTCCAAATGGCCATTGCTCGAAATGGCCCTTTTCTCCCACTGTCTAAATTCCAAATGGCCATTGCTCGAAATGGCCCTTTTCTCCCATTGTCTTGGAAGACATTAAACCTCTCCCATAGAAGGGAGATTTTGTTACCCCCCAGAAGGCTTCTTATGATTGCAGAATGACCTATTTAAGAACTGCATAGTTTCTCATGGAGGACACATTTTGGCACTCTCTTGTAATTATCGTCATTTACATAACTGGCACCTAACAGACCACGCACCAGAGTGGAACAATAAGCTGTACTTAACTCTGATCACCTTTATACTGAAGTTAAGCCATTACACTGAATCCTAAGATATGCTATTGTGAAGTCCCCTGGGATTTCTACTCCTATCACTTGTCTGTTGTTATAGGAGGATGCTTACTGCCAGAATCCTCTGGCAGAAACTCAATTTCTGAGTCCAATACTAACGCATTACAAAGTCTGCAACAGCTGGGACACTGGTATACAGAAATGAGGCATTCTGAAATTTGAGGACAAATCCAAAATACACACTCAGGACCTTCCTGTGATTCCACAGCCATGGAAATAGCTATTTTTATAAAAGGGCTCTTGTCAAAATCTTACCCTGCCAACACCAAATTAGACACTCAAGATTTGAGCCTCTATGGTACTGCTACCTCCCTACTCTTCTTTAATTAAAAATTATTTTCAAGATCTTAGCTGTGCCATATTTAATGTGTCTTGGAAACAAGAGACAAGAAATGTATGTAGGGGACGAGATAAAGAACACCTTGAGCACGTCTATCTACAGGGCAGTAACATTCTGTGAAATAAAAAATTGCTGCGAAGATAAGTTAGATAACAGGCACTAGAGGAGAATGGTGGAGTAGAATAGACACATAGTACAAAGTAAGAATAATGACAGTGATGAAAACTGACAAATAACAGTATGATATTTTAAATTTCTTTCATTTCTATGTCTACTTATGTGAAGAATGATAGCAAATAACTAACAAAGTGATTAACTCAAGCAAAATTTTACATTCTTAAAATTATAGGGCCAGGCATAGTGGCTCATGTCTGTAATCCCAGCACTTTGGGAGACCGAGGTGAGAAGATCACTTGACATCAGGAGTTCAAGACCAGCTTGGCCAACATGGTGAAACCCCAACTCTACTAAAAATACAAAAAAAAAAAAAAAAAAAATTAGCCAGGCGTGGTGGCCTGTGCCTGTAGTCCCAGCTACTCAGGAGACTGAGGCAGGACAATTGCTTGAACCTGGGAGGTGGAGGCTGCAGTGAGTTGAGATCATGCCACTGTACTCCAGCCTGGACAACAGAGTGAGACTCCGTCTCAAAAAAAACAAATTCCATGGAATCTTTGGTTCAAAGCGTTGTTACTGTTATAGGCAATTCTTAGAATATTAACTTTATTACACTGTGATATCTGTATAATATTTCACTGTCAAGCATTGTTTCTGGTAAGTTAGTCAATCAATTTCCACTCGGGGAAAAAGTATAAAAATATTTTCCTATACAAGGACAATAAGAACACTTAAATTTCATAAATTTCATGGAATATTATTAAAACACACTTCACTTACAAACACTATGCAGTGTTTTGATCCTTTGCTGAAAAATATATTTCAAAATATATTACTTCAATTTGTTTTGTATTTTATATATACAGTGGTATAAAAAGGGGTGGACAAAACATGTACAGACTTACAAATATAATAGAAGTTCTTTCCATGGGTTACCTGGGATGTTTACAAAATCAATTTAAAATGGTATTTGCTTATAATGGCCATCAAAAAATACTTAGCAATAAATATAACCAAGGAGGTGAAAGATCTGTACACAGAAAATGATAAAACAATGATGAAAGAAATAGAAGAAGACACCAACAAATGGACAGATATCCCATGTTCATGGATTGGAGAATTAATATTGTTAAAATGTCTATACTGCCCCAAGCTATCCACAGATTCAATACAATTGCTATCAAAATTCAAATGATATTTTTCACAGAAATAGAAAAAAAGATCTTAAAATTTGTATGAAATCACAAAAGACCCCAATAGTCAAAACAATCTTGAGCAAAAAAGACCAAGCTGGAGGTATCACAACTATCTGCTTTTCAAAATCTACTATGAAGCATAGCAATGAAAACAGCAGGGTACTGGCATGAAAACAGACACAAAGATCAGTGAAATGGAAAAGAGGACCCAGAAATAAATCCACGCATTTACAGTCAGTTGATTTCCTACAAACACGTTAAGAACACATAAAGGGGAAAAGGCAATCTCTTCATAAATGGTACAGGGAAAAGTGGATATCCACTAGGTATCTTCTGGATATGCAAAACGAAATTGGACCCTCATCTCACACCATAAACAGCTATAAATGTAGATATAAAACTGTACTAGAAGAAAATACAAGGGGAAAGCTCCAATACATTGGTGTAGGCAATAATTATTTGGATATGAGCCCCAAACCACAGGCAATAAAAGCAGAAATAGATAGATGGGATTGCTTCAAACTAAAAAAAAAGCTTCTGCCCAGTAAAGGAAATAAACAATAAAGAGACAACTTATGGAATGTGAGAAAATATTTGCAAATCATACATCTAATAAGAAGTTAAACATTCAACATATATGAGAACTTCAAACAAATCAATAATAAGAAAACAAGTAGTTTGATTAAAAAATGGGCAAAGAACCTGAATAGACATTTTTCAAAAGAATACATACACATGACCAACAGGTATATAAAAACTGCTTGACATCACTCATCATCAGATCAATACTAACTAAAACCACAATGTCATATCATCTCACACCTGTTAGAATGGTTATTATTAAAAGACAAAGGCCGGGCACAGTGGCTCATGCCTGTAATCCCAGCACTTTGGGAGGATGAGGCAGGTGGATCACAAGGTCAAGAGATTGAGACCATTCTGGGCAACATGGTGAAACCCCACCTCTACTAAAAATACAAAAATTAGCTGACCATGGTGGCATGCACCTGCAGTCCCAGCTACTTGGGAGGCTGAGGCCAGAGAATTGCTTGAACCCAGGACGCAGAGGTTGCGGTGAGCCGAGACTGTGCCACTGCACTCCAGCCCTGGCAACAGTATGAGACTGTCTCAAAAAAAAAAAAAAAAAAAAAATTACCAAGTATTGGTGAGGATGTGAAACCTTTGTATGCTCTTGGTGGGAATACAAATTGGCACAGCTATTATGGAAAACAGTATGGAAGTTTCTCAAAAAATTAAAAATAGAACTACCATATGATGCAGCAATCCCACTACTGGGTATATGTTCAAATACAATGAAATTAGTATGTCAAAGATATGCTCTTGCAGCATTATTTACAATAGCTAAGATATGGAATCAAACTATTCAGCTCTAAAAAAGAAAACTGTGTCATTTGTGACAACATGGATGAATCTAGAAGACATTATGTTAAGTGAAATAAACCAGGCATAGAAAGACAAATATTCCATGATGTTACTTGTATGTGAAATCTAAAAAGTTGAACTAATAGAAATAGAGTAATATGGTGGTTACCAGAGGCTAGGAGGGAGGATAAGGGATTGGGGAGATGTTGGTCAAAAGACATAAAATTTCACTTAGACAGGAGGAATAAATTTAAGATATCTGTTGGACATCATAGTGATGATAGTTAATGACAAAGTGTACTATAATAGACAATAGCTAATGAAGTAGATTTTTAAAATATTCTTATCATAACAAAATGATAAGCATGTGAGGTAAAGTATATATTAATTCACTTAGTTTAGTCATTCTGCAATGCATACTTATATAAAAACAGCATGTATATATACAATGTAACTTTGTATACATACAACATAGTATTGTATATATTCATGGCATGTATATAAGATACAATGTTAATATCAATTTTAAAAATGTTCATGAAATATAGATACACACATATGTACAATGTTAACTTATTAATTTAAGAAATGTTAGTGATAAAATTTGTACTTGGGTATGGCCACAATGCCACAAATATCTTCACACATTTGAAATATATCTTAGCAGTTTGGACCCTATTTTGATTTAAAATAGGCAACAGTTTGCCATTTCCTATATGCCTTTTGCTTATGATATATAAAAAAGCATAATTTAACACTAAATATAAAGAACACTTAAATGAGAAAATTATATTATGCAAGATTCTAAAAATTAGGACTTTTTAGCTGAAATTTACCTTTAAGAAGAAATGGTTTACTCTGCAGATTTGTGTTTAAATAGGACTTCAGAAAGAATATGAAAAATACTGAAAACAAACCAATTGCTAGGGCTCTTCTATATAAAACTTTTTATGAAAATATCAAATTATGTTAAATTTTCACTTCAGTTCACTAAGGACATCTACTACAATGCTTCTTTACTCAGAGCATCATCAGAATCTCACAGAAGGCTATATTATAAAGACAGAATCTTAGGCTCAACTCCTAAAGATTCTGATTTAATTAGGTTTGAGGTGGGGTCTAAGAATATCTATTTTTTTAAAAAGCTCTCTAAGTGATTCTAATTAGAAGCCAAAACTGATAACTACTTCTTCACTAGGTAAATTTTGATACCTTACTAATTATAGTCATATTTATTACAACTGTTATTAATCATAACAACATCCCAATTTATTACACAAAGCATGGAAAGTAAGAAGATGTCCCCTGACCATTTTTTAAGTCTGTTTCTAATACATTGTATTCATTACTGAAACTACAATGGCAGAATATAACATTTTACAGCTAAAAAAGCACTCTGGAGAATATTTCATTAAATCTCCTCACACTGTATTATGAAAGTAGTACTAGAGAGGTTGAGTAATTTACCAAGGTAATAGTGGGTTTTTTGTTGTTGTTATTTGTTTTGTTTTGAGACGGAGTCTTGCTCTGTCGCCAGGCTGGAGTGCAGTGGCAAGTGATCTCAGCTCACTGCAGCCTCCGCCTCCCGTGTACAAGTGATTCTCCTGCCTCAGCCCCCCGAGTAGCTGGGACTACAGGCGCGTGCCACCACACACAGCTAATTTTTGTATTTTTAGTAGAAACAGTGGCCAGGATGGTCTTGATCTCCTGATCTCATGATCCACCTGCCTTGGCCTTCCAAAGTGCCAGGATTACAGGTGTGAGTCACCACACCCAGTCTAGTTTTTAAAATAGTATTAATTTGACTCCAAGAATCCCAATATTTTCTTTCATTTTCTTCACTAGACTACTAATTTTTAAAGTGCATACATAAAAACAAAATTATGACTTAAAAAATTAAGATTATCCTATTCTCTATTCAGTTCCCAAAAGATGACATCCCTTCTTAAAGACAATATTCCTTATTCACTCTATCCTCCCTACAGAACCCCATCAGAAATTACTGAGCAAACCTTTGCTCATTCATGCTGTGAGAAACTGCTCCATGTGCTTCCATGAGAACTGTTACATGGAGCCACTTCCATCCCATTCTGTTCTAGGCCTCAGAGATCTGGACTCAGACACAAAGGGTCCAGACATTACTCTGTTAGTATTACTTAAGTTATATTATGGTTATACATAAGCTTTTGAGAATTGGTATGGGATCATATACAACATTGTTTCTATAACAAAAATTTCTGAACAATGGACATAGAAATGATTGTATGTAATAATGCCTATTAAGAAGTAAGGGACTGCCTGTTAGTGAAACTTAATGAAAATATTTATAAACATGCTTCTGTATTATTATTTTTTTTTATTTTTTATTTTTTTTTATTATACTTTAAGTTCTAGGGTACATGTGCATAACGTGCAGGTTTGTTACATATGTATACTTGTGCCATGTTGGTGTGCTGCACCCATCAACTCGTCAGCACCCATCAATTCATCATTTATATCAGGTATAACTCCCAATGCAATCACTCTCCCCTCCCCCCTCCCCATGATAGGCCCCGGTGTGTGATGTTCCCCTTCCCGAGTCCAAGTGATCTCATTGTTCAGTTCCCACCTATGAGTGAGAACATGCGGTGTTTGGTTTTCTCTTCTTGTGATAGTTTGCTAAGAATGATGGTTTCCAGCTGCATCCATGTCCCTACAAAGGACGCAAACTCATTCTTTTTTATGGCTGCATAGTATTCCATGGTGTATATGTGCCACATTTTCTTAATCCAGTCTGTCACAGATGGACATTTGGGTTGATTTCAAGTCTTTGCTATTGTGAATAGTGCTGCAATAAACATACGTGTGCATGTGTCTTTGTAGGAGAATAATTTCTAATCCTTTGGGTATATACCCAGTAGTGGGATGGCTGGATCATATGGTACATCTAGTTCTAGATCCTTGAGGAATCGCCATACTGTTTTCCATAATGGTTGAACTAGTTTACAATCCCACCAACAGTGTAAAAGTGGTCCTATTTCTCCACATCCTCTCCAACACCTGTTGTTTCCTGACTTTTTAATGATTGCCATTCTAACTGGTGTGAGATGGTATCTCATTGTGGTTTTGATTTGCATTTCTCTGATGGCCAGTGATGATGAGCATTTTTTCATGTGTCTGTTGGCTGTATGAATGTCTTCTTTTGAGAAATGTCTGTTTATATCCTTTGCCCACTTTTTGATGGGGTTGTTTGTTTTTTTCTTGTATATTTGTTTGAGTTCTTTGTAGATTCTGGATATTAGCCCTTTGTCAGATGAGTAGATTGCAAAAGTTTTCTCCCATTCTGTAGGTTGTCTGTTCACTCTGATGGTAGTTTCTTTTGCTGTGCAGAAGCTCTTTAGTTTAATTAGATCCCATTTGTCAATTTTGGCTTTTGCTGCCGTTGCTTTTGGTGTTTTAGACATGAAGTCCTTGCCCATGCCTATGTCCTGAATGGTACTACCTAGGTTTTCTTCTAGGGTTTTTATGGTATTAGGTCTAACATTTAAGTCTCTAATCCATCTTAAATTAATCTTCATATAAGGAGTAAGGAAAGGATCCAGTTTCAGCTTTCTACTTATGGCTAGCCAATTTTCCCAGCACCATTTATTAAATAGGGAATCCTTTCCCCATTTCTTGTTTCTCTCAGGTTTGTCAAAGACCAGATGGCTGTAGATGTGTGGTATTATTTCTGAGGACTCTGTTCTGTTCCATTGGTCTATATCTCTGTTTTGCTACCAGTACCATGCTGTTTTGGTTACTGTAGCCTTGTAGTATAGTTTGAAGTCAGGTAGCGTGACGCCTCCAGCTTTGTCCTTTTGACTTAGGATTGTCTTGGCAATGTGGGCTCTTTTTTGGTTCCATATGAACTTTAAAGCAGTTTTTTCCAATTCTGTGAAGAAACTCATTGGTAGCTTGATGGGGATGGCATTGAATCTATAAATAACCTTGGGCAGTATGGCCATTTTCATGATATTGATTCTTCCTATCCATGAGCATGGTATGTTCTTCCATTTGTTTGTGTCCTCTTTTATTTCACTGAGCAGTGGTCGGTGCTCTACACTTTCAGAGAAACTTCTCTAGTAATAAACTATAGAAATGATCCCTGAAAGTATAGTCTTGCTTCTGTATTATTAAAAGCTCTGCTTTTCTGTTCACTTTGAGAAGGTCTTGCAATAACATAAATTGGAAAAGGCTGTTGCAAGGCACTAGAACATGACTTTTCACAAATATAAAGCTAATAACTAATTATATTAACAAAAATATCCAAATTATACCAAAACAAAAATCAAACCTTTAAGTTATAAAAATATAACTTTCAGCTGTTCAATTAATAATAATGATATATAGTCTTATTATTTAAATTGCAATTTATTCTATTAATTTAGTTGGTGTTTTAAAATAATTTTTGGATAGAAACTAGTATTTTAAGCCATATTACTGAAAATTAATTACAATAATAATTATAAAACATTAAAACATGGACAAAGTAAATGATTATGCAGAACATAATTTTAGCAATTAAACATAACCTCAAATTTACAGAAAAGAATGTGTTGGCTGTCAAGAGATAAATAATGAAGGCAAAAGTTGGTTGGAAATACAACAGTAGAATATCCTTCATTAAAGTTATTAATGAATTATACATTTAATGTACCAATAATAAGAACAAATTTCTATTTTGTAGGGTAACTGTCTAGCCATCATCTCTCCCCTGAAATTTAACTTCTCCTCTACTACATTCCAAAACATGTCCTAAGGCAAGTTGTCTGATAAATTCTCCTCTAAAAATCTGGCTAGTCTTTGGCTCTCCACTGAAATTATTCCTTCCCCCAACCCTCACACTCACTGATACAAAAGCTTTCTGTTGCACGAGTCTTTCTTTGATTCCTATCTGTTTTCACTGCACCAGCACACAACCAGTTTGTATCAAGAGACGTTGAGAAATATCAGTAGGTACTTAAAAAAAAAAAATTATACTTTAAGTTCTGGGATACATGTACAGAACGTGCAGACTTGTTACATAGGTATACATGTGCCATGGTGGTTTGCTGCACCCATCAACCCATCATCTACATTAGGTATTTCTCCTAATGCCATCCCTCCCCTTGCCCTCCATCACCTGACAGGCCCTGGTGTGTGATGTTCCCCTCCCCATTTCCATGTGTTCTCATTGTTCAATTCCCACTTATGAGTGAGAACATGCAGTGTTTGATTTTCTGTTCTTGTGTTAGTTTGCTGAGAATGATGGTTTTCAGCTTCATCCATGTCCCTGCAAAGGACATGAACTCATCCCTTTTTTACGGCTGCATAGTATTCCAGGGTGTGTATGTGCCACATATTGTTTATTGAGTTTATCATTGATGGGCATTTGGGTAGGTTTCAAGTCTTTGCTATTGTGACTAGTGCTGTAATAAACATATGTGTGCATGTGTCTTCATAGCAGAATGTTTATAATCCTTTGGGTATATATCCAGTAATAGGATTGCTGGGTCAGATGGTATTTCTGTTTCTAGATCTTTGAGGAATCGCCACACTGTCTTCCACAATGGTTCAACTAATTTATACTCCCACCAACAGTGTAAAAGCATTCCTATTTCTCCACATCCTCTCCAGCATCTGTTGTTTCCTGACTTTTTAATGATCGCCATTCTAACTGGCATGAAATGGTATCTCATTGTGGTAAAAGACATACTTTTTAAAGTGCCCTTTATTCTATCTTTATATCCATTTGGTTCAAAAGATTACATTTGTCTGTGGGAAATCTTAAGGAAAAGTTTGAAATTATAAAATCAACCTTGTAAGTTACAAATATGCAAAATGAGCCCTTTCGTAGAAGCACAAGTTAAGTATGAATTACATCTACTCTTGTACTCTTCTTCTTATCCTATTTTTATTCACCATCCTTTTCCAACCCATTTCCTCTGCTTTGTTCTAACATGCCTTAAACACCAAATAAATGCCATGGCCATAAAGAGATAATTGAATGGAATAAATACTGGCCTTCAAAAATTTAACTATGAAGAGAGAATAGCATATCAGTCATGGAAAATGAAAACCGTCTGTCTGTACCAGCAATCAGGACAGCTGAATTACACTGAGATGAAAATTTTGATCCACCTCTTTCAGGACGTCTCTTCTGTACACTTACTTTAAATGTGAAAGTTCAAAATAGGATATAGTAACATGAATCTCACTTCTAATAAGCCATGAAAGTAGTCTGGACAAAAATGTATTGTGAGCTTCTCTTCCTCTGCTCATCATTTGATGTCAGCCTTTTCCCAGTTCTCATCTACCTTTCCTTCTTCTTATCACTCTGTGCACTGGCTGCTACTTCTCAGCTTTCTGACCATGTTTTCTACCTCTCCCAATCTTAAAGTGTTTGTGAGCACCTTTTTTCCCCTCTCTTTACCCCTATTCTTCCCTTCCCTTTTCCTCTAAACTCTTCATTAATTCACTAGGTGGTCTTACTAGACTCATGATCTTGTATATCATCTATATGCTGGCAACTCATAGATTTTTATCTACAGTTCCCATGTCTCCCATGAACTCCCTGAATTTGTCCATTTGCCTTGATCATGCCATTTGTTTCTCAAATAAAATTATGAAATTTAATAATTTATCAACTGAACTCCTTATTAACAAGCCCCCCACCACCAAAGAAAACAAAACAAACCATACAAGTACCCTTCTGCTCTTTTTCAATTCACTAATTTGAACTAACCCCAAATGTTGTGATCATCCTTGATTCCTCTTTATCTCCGACAAACTCACATCGACCTATCAAAAATTAACAAAATCTTTGAAATGCACCCAGAATTTATAAAACTTTATACCACTTCCACTGCACACAGCCTAGTTCAAGCTCCTATCATTTCTTCCCTGGACTTTCATAATACCCTTCAATTTTTTTCCATTTTCCCCTTTCCACTGCCTTCAAAATATTTTGCACAGAGCAGCCAAAATAAACCTTTTAAAAATTACTGCACTCCAGCCAGGGCAACAAGAGCAAAACTCCGTCCCAAAAAACAAAACAAAACAAAACAACAACAACAAAAACAAAAACACCCAAAAAAACCCTTAAGCCACATCATGTTGATTCCCTTTTCTAAGGCCTCCATGGACTTCCTGTCTTGTTTAGAATACAATCTGTACGTAAACTGTCCAACTGCTATCCTGAAGACTCTAACTTTCATACTGTTATACCCTTTGCTCACTCTGCTCCAGACACACTGGTATCCTTGCTAAACCTCAAACAGAGAAAGCACACTTCCATCTTAACGCCACTGCACATACTGTTCCCTCTATCTAGAATCTCTCAAATACACAAAGCTTGCTCCTTTACCTCCTTAAGATCTTTTTAATAGTGTTCCTCATAATAGAAGTCTAAAAACTTTTAGAGATATGCTTGATTTATCCTGGACACCCCTCCATCCAAACCTTCCCTATGTCTTGTTAATACTGCTTCCTTAGTATTTGCTATACTCATTACTCTACATTACTGTAACTACGGCCTCAGTCTCAGGTCTTATCTCTTGTTGGTCTATCAGAGCAATCTACTAAGTGAATACCCAATTTTAATTCTTAAAGTTTAGCCCAGATCAATCCTTTTTACGGCTGTTACTCTAACCTTATAAAATTCAAACTTGATTATATCATTCTCTGCTAAAAAGCTATTTAATGGCTCACCTTTCTAAAACAATTAACAGGTCAAAAGTGAGGATGGGGTCTTACAGCTCCACCCTTTAGGTGCCCTGCTCCTTTTCTCCTTAATTGGTATCCCTAAGGAGATTTCTTGAGTTCTATAAGGGCTCACCTTCTGTACAGGCATCCTGTGCTCCAGCTGGGCCAAAGCACTAAGACCACATACTTTTGTAGGACTAGACAACAGGCTCTAGAAGGTGAAGTTCATTTCAGTTTTAGTCATTCATGTGTCCTCAGTTATTGGCTCACTCTACTTCAAAACTAGCTGCTAACAAACAATTGCTAAATGAATAAATGACTCTACACTTTTGAACTGGATGATCCCTCTGCCAGGGAAAGCTTTTTTCCTTCCCACTCTTCCTCTCCTTTTGTATATTTCTCAAACCTACTCATCTTTTAGGAGTAAGCTTGAGTTTCCCTTTCATTATAGTCCCCTGACTTTTTCCCAAGCAGAAAAAGTTGTGCTTGTTATTTCCTAGCCAATCCACTATCACATTTAAATTAATACTTTAATTATTTAATAAAATATGTTTTTTAAAAAGTATGCGTGCTTTCAGGGTGAGAAATATGTCCTATCTATTCATTTTTGTATTTCTATCACCTAGGACAGTTTCTGACATACAGCAAGCACTTAATGTCTCATTGGATGAATGATAAATATTACCCTTTGTTCTTAGGTGAAATGAACTTATATCCATCTCTGTGGCAGAGTCTTCTAGGGGAATACTCAATATATATTGCCTCCTTCCTCCTTACTAACAAACATGACTTTATTAGAGAAGATAATGTGTACTGGTGAAAACTAATTTCTCTCTCTCTCTCTCTCCCTTAAAGTTAGGGGTATCTATGGAACATAGTGTTAATAGATGACACATCAGCAAAAGTCTACAGGGGAGTTACTTTCCTCATATAGGCATTCTTTAGTCCTGTGGCCTTCCCCTTATTTCTGCATGTATTGGGACATAGTCCCCACTATCTTGTGACTATAAAGGACATATTATTACCAAAACTTCAGGTGTAACATCCTTCAGCCATTGAGTCAATGCCAGCAAGCAATGACTTCCAGACTTTTCAATTTTTTGTGAAAAAATTAATTTCCTAATTTGTTTATTTCTCAGTTTTTAACATCTCATTATCCCTGAGTTGAGGAATATATTTACAGATTCAAGATACAGTTCAATTTCAACTTTTGGTCAAATAAAACAAGTAACATCACTCTATGCACACAAAGGTGAAATTGCATCCCGGAAAACACAT
The DNA here is from genome assembly GCF_000951035.1 of Colobus angolensis palliatus. NCBI lineage: Eukaryota > Metazoa > Chordata > Mammalia > Primates > Cercopithecidae > Colobus > Colobus angolensis. The sequence goes on along the minus strand of NW_012117411.1, from coordinate 3,101,691 downwards.
CATCACAATTATGAATAAATAAGTAGCTGTCAATGCAACATTATTTAGAATAGCTTCACTTCTACTTGCTAAGATAGCTTTAAGGAAATTAATAGAGAATTTTAGACTCCTGACAAGAAAGAAATCAGGTAGGATAGATAGATTTTCCATTTTGTCTAATTAGATACATAGCTTATTAGTTATTGATACAAAAGTTTTTTTTCATTTATTTGGGGGTAGGGGTAAGAATTTAATTTCACAAGAATGTATTACTTCCAAGAAACCAACTGATAATGTTTCTTTGGGTTTTAAACATCAACAGTATTTATTTTCAGAGATGAGTGGTTATTAAAGATTGTTTAACATAGCATTAGAAAACATTTTATATTTTATCATTGAGTAACAGCTCTTTTCATTTTAAAGGCCTGATATGAAAAATAATTCAACATTCTACAAAGATACATACTCCTACAACAAGCAGACATACATTAGCCCACAATAAATATAGCTTATAGCTTATATATCTCCTGAAAGCTTCTCTTACATTCAATGTTCCATCATTCATTGAGGAAGTTCTAGTGAGTGCCAACCACTGAGCACTTAATCAATGAAATCAGGCCAGTTCTGGAGCCCTGAGAACTTTGAATTTGTACAATATTTGAAACAATATTATATAAATTTAAATTAGGTTGCAATAAATGTGAAATATTTGGTATAACCATTGATGCTGACATTTAAACATCTTCAAGAACTCTGACTCCATGCAATTATAAAAATAAAAAATGGGAAAACATACTTTGATTTTTTTATATATATATATGGAAAATAAATCTCAAATAACTATTCAAAGAGGTGACATAAAAGTGATTAATAAAATTTGATAATACATGATTAAATTTTCCTGTATTAACATTTTGGTAGTACTAATATATGATTTCTGTCTTAGTTTCAATGAAATTATACTTATATAATTGATAGAAGAGTACCATGATTAAGACCTCAGTTTTATGAAAAAATATGAAGACATTTTGGAGTTGCAAGAATTACACTAACATAAAGACAAAGTAGAAATAAGACAAACCAAAAAGGCAGAAAACTTAGGCCAGAATAGTGTAATCTTGCCAAAGTTCACATAGCAATGTATAAGTAACTGATCTTGATTAGTTGGTAAATTGCTCAATGTCATTGTTCATGTCTCCTTAGTATGAATAAACAATAATCATTATTGTTTTCCTGTCAATATATTTGTTCATTCACTAAGCAAGTATTTATTGAGCATCTGCCAAGTGCTACATACTTTTGTAGGTACTGATCTGACTGTTATTATTAATGCCTTTTTTTGTTGTTTTGAATGTGGGGATGGAAGTAGAAAAGACAAAAAGGTTGTTCATTTTAAGGTGTTTCAAAGAGCTAAAAACGGCAAACAGTATATATAAACACATGTGCAAGAAACAGTATGCTACAAAACAGTAAGTAGAATGAGATTGCTGGAGTTTGGAACCAGCATGGAAATATACATCAGGTCTACTACTATTCTCCCAACTCCCCTCCCCTTATGCATAAAATACATGACTTTTAAAAACAGCATTTTTATCCATTAAAGAGAGGTTTAACTGTAGAATCCTTCTGAATACACAAAAAATCTATAGATCACATAAGGGAATATCTACCTGCCATCTATGACGTGGTTTTAAAAATGGTAGAAATGAAGACCCCCCAAAAGAAGTTGTAACAGGTTGGTAAGGGCTTTCTAGTTTCATTCTGAAATCAGTTAGACAGCACAAAAATTTTTGTGTTGATTTTTTTTTTTGGGGGGGGGAGAGTGATTATCCTAACTTCACCTATTATTTAATCTCTAAATACTGCTAAAATAATTTATAAAATTGATAGATAAATATGCATATAAAATTAAATCTCTCTGCATTAAAATAATTAAAGGGAATGAGTGCAAATAATCACGGAAAACAATGAAAAGCCTGACATTTTAAAGGTAATTCAGTTTCATTAATTTCAAGTACATATAGCAACTTGAACACTTAAGCTAAGTGTTGCTAAGTAGAAATCCTGCTGACCTGTCTTAATGAACAGAAAAGAATAATTTGTAATTAGCACACTATTTATATGAGAATGAGTGCTCCTACATTAGTTCAAGTGTTTGAAAACAATTTGATTCCTTAAATCCTTCCCCCTATAATCTTGATTTAATGAGTAACTTGTTTAATTAATCTGAAATTTATTAGATAAATTAGTGAGGTTTTATTCCAAAAAGAGAAACAGAGACAACAAAGGAAAATGGAGAAATGAGAAGTCAGAACTATGTTTGAAGATATGCATATAGGAAAATCTAAATGCATGATTTGAGTTGATAAGTAACCAACTAATATTTAGTAATTTTTAAATTAAAAGCAGTCAAACTAATTGTGTCTGGAGACTTAGTAGTTCAGGTTGTTCTAGTGAAAAAACACTAAAGTCAAGGCTAAATGAGATCCTGAGCATTTTTAAAATCTAATACCAATGCTTTTAACTGAGTCATTTAATCTGCATGTGATAGCGAAAGAAAGGGTCACAAAGAGGTCATGATTACATCCACATGATTCCAAACATCTGGATGAAACCTGAAAAATCTATCCACATATTTTATACAGAAAACATCTGTCCATTTGCATAATTTGTTTAGTTTTCATCCAGATGCCTATCATGTTGACACAACATTCTCTGTATGACTCTTTTTCTCTTTTGGATGAATATTGATACAGCCTCTTCTCAAATATTTTAATAGGGAAACCGTAAATATAAAAGATGAAATGTATTATAAACACTTTATGTAACTTTAGTAAATTTTACTTAAAAATTAGTAAAATATACTGGAACTATTTATAATGCTGATATCAAAGAACAGAAATAACATCAGTTAAATGTAGTACATCAGAAAAATTATGGAATTGTACTTACTATACAAATGTTGCTGGGAGTATAATCTGCATAAGTATAGGTGAAAGGCAGATACTATCATCATGGCTCAACATTCTCTTGAGAAATTTAAGTGAAAGAAATGTATAAATTTTCATTGTAAGTAGGGCAAATGGAGAGAAAAATGTAATGAAAGATTCTGAATAATTGCTTAAAATTATCAATGTAACATTTAATGTAGAATACAGACTGTAAGATTTTGACAAGCAAATTAGAAAAACAAAGAAATTGAATTGATTTTATAGATTATAGTAAAAATTAACTCTGTTGCTTTTAAATTAACCTGTGTGAAAAATTATCAAAACATATATTTGCAAAAACTGTGCAATCGTTTTCAAAATCTTTTTCCAATATTTTATTTTTATGTACTACCTAGTCACATTTGGCATTTGAACCTCCAGAAGTTGTATTAAGTCCACATTTTTCTTTATGCTTGTTAGAAATATATGGTCTTTTCTTTAATGAACATTATTATTTATCTACAAATCAATAAAAGTAAAATTTATTTATATTAAATTTTAATATAATTTTCACTATATTAAAATTAGGCTACTAAACACAGAAGTAGCAATATTTTATTAAGGAACAAATGGGGACAAAAAAGAGCATAGGCTATTTATCAACAAAGTCAACCAGAAGAATAAAATAATGTGAAAGTTGATACTGAGGTCCAGATTGGGGGAAAAAGTAAACAACTTTCAACAGTGGGTAAAAGATGGGTTAATTTAGCTTATTTTAACTTAAAAGACACAATTCCAACAAAATAAATTATATTAAATAACTATATTAAATAATAATTCCAACAAAAGAAATTATATTAAAACAAGCATGAAATATAAAATTAGATATAATAAATGTATCCTTGATGTTGACAGAGCATGATATCCACAAATAGGCTACTTTTAATATATATCTTTTAATATATCAAGATATATTAGGGAATAGACGTCCATTACCCTAAAATCAGGATCATTGATCTTGGCTTTGTCATTAGTGTGGGTTAGCCATGTCATCCTTAGAAAGCACTGGTCTACTGTAATGTCTGAGTTTCCACAAATGTTCAGATGGTGATACAATAAAAATTTTTTTAAATCTTTATGATAAATAGATACTCCTAAATTAACTTATTTTCAAAAATTAAATGAAGGTACTATTTTGCCAGGTCAAATTTGCTGTCACTTGAACCAAAAAAATGATTGAAAAATGTATAAAAAATAGCAGACTGACTCAGGATATATTTTGCTTGAGGAAAAAGGAGATCCAATAAACTTCACAGAGGGAATAAACTAAAACAAAAAGAAGCACAATGGTTTTTCTGTGTGCTACTTTCGGCTGTGCCATGCCTGAGCAGAGGAAAAGAGTTTCACTCCTGTTGTTTATTGATTTTCTAGATTAAGAATCCCAGTGAGAGAATTGTAACAGACAACCATAAAATTATTTTTGGTGTGCTTATTTGCCTTTCCCTTGCATCTATTTGGCCTGTGCCTGTAGACAATTATGCGTTCTAGCCTAGACTCAGGTGCTAATAATGAAGGACAAATAGAATCATATGTGTAAACTTCCCCTTCTGATGAAAATTTATATTAACTTTCTGCCACTGTAAACAGAACTGCATAGCTCAGCGTCCCTGATGAATTGGTGATGAATTCAGTCATTTATATCCCAGGAATCTGTGCATTTATGGGAAAAGATGAAAACCGTCTGTATTGTGTAACCTTGCACTTTTTGAGTAAGAAAAAGAAAACACCAGCCTGTTTAGTTCATCACTTAAAGTGTGTAAATTTCAACTCAAATACCAGATTTCTGCATGACTCTGTCAGTCTCCGCTTTGGGGATCTGTGCCAATATAAACAAGCCAAACAGTGAAGAGTGCCATGTTATCGCTACAACTGTGAACTTATACACTTTCAGCCTTCCATAAAAATTGTTATGAATATCTTTACAATACAACAGAATCTTTGTTATATACTGAAGCTGGACAGTTTGACAGTTTGGCAGCTCTGTTGGAGAACAAAGTAATTTGGGATAGATAAGAACATGGCTAGTGTTTTCTCTGAAACTAAAAACATTCCATCCTACTTTAAAAACTATACTTCCAAAACACTGTCGGATTTCTTTTTTAACTAAACTTAGCTAGGTTAATGAATGCAAAGATACGGAATATTAATAAAAGAACAGAATTTCCTTTTTAATATTAGGCTTAACATTAGCACAGCTATGCCTTAAGTATGCTGAATGACCAAAAAAAATTACAATATTTACATGCAGAGGTTTATTTTAAGTGCTTTTGGTTTTGTTTTAATATAAACATTTAGGTAAATGCAGTTTAAAATCCCACACTTTAGAAACATACCGATCGCCTGAAAAATGAAACAAAAAACAAAACATAAGCCTCAATTCACAGATTATTTCTAGACACAATTAGATATGTTGGAGATTCAAGTTAAAAAGGAAAGCCTACCAAATCTTGTTTCCAGTTTATTAACATTAAATACTTATCTACATGTAGATTTATTTCATTTTCCTAAGACTGTTATATAAATGTGTATTATAAAATTAAGATATTTTCTCAAATTTTTCCATATTCTTACAAGATTTTAAGTTAAAAGATCAATTTAAAAATAATTATGAATTTCACTGTTTTAATCACATGAGAAAAGCAGAGATTGTGTATTACTAAAATATTGGGAAATACAGTTAAGATGAAGTATATTTTATTTTTACTTTAACACTTAAATGTAACTGGATATACTTTCTTTCTATTTGAAAAGAAAATGCTTTTCAAGTCCATGTTTCACAGCTTCAGGATTGCACACCTTTTCGTGATACACTTTATCTCAAAGTTATCTGTGGCTGTTCCTATCACTCTGTGTGCATGACCTTTTAGTAAGCTGAAGAAGATACAGTTATCTTCTTTTCTGACATGCAACATCTATCAATCAACATGTTTTCATGTAATTTATTCAAAGCAAATAGCAGCTCCTAAGGCTAGTGAACCACAGCACTATCCCAGTGATTTTGATTAAGAAATGATGTGCACAGCTTAGGTGAGAAATGAAAACCGCACAGGAGTATTGATAAAGATGTATCAAAAACAATAAAATTGAACCAAAGTAAAAAATGAACATTTGGAAACATATATAGGTTCGGCATAACTAATCTTAATAACCTTGCTTAAAATCTATTCTAATAAATTGGAGGATGTTTAAATTGATGAACTTCTAATGATACCAATTTAGTTTACCTTTAGTCTCTGAGGCAAGCATCTGTAGTTCTGTTGGGTTAATTCACATTTTTCTCATTGAATCAAGAATGTAAATTAAGACAAAATGATTCTTTTTCAATTTCATGCTGAAGTAGCTCAAGTTAGTGGATGTAATTTCTCCTAACAAGAAAAATTTATCACTGTAAAGCTCACTCAGTCACCCCCTGTAGTGAGTTGTGATATGCATTTATAGAATAGAATGGATAAAAAGATTGATAAATGTGATAAAAGAACAGGCCCTACTTCAAGAACAGATAGGCACAATTAAATTAGTTTCAACAACTCCCCATCTTTATTCTGGCTTAAAACATCTCTGCATTAATTGGACTATTACACATCACAATTACTTTTTATGTGAAAAAATTCTTGTTTGTTTGTCTTTCTCTATGGTAGCAAAACCTCTACTACAAGGAGTAAAGAGGCTTATGTTCCAGTCCTGATTCTACCACTAAAGAGCTGTATTACTTTAGGCAAGTAGTCGTAGGGGCCTCAACTTATTCATCTAATCCCTCAAATCTCTGTATCCCTAAGGTTCTTTGAATCTGAATGCTTAATGCTGTGGATAATGATATTTCTTAAAAGAAAAACCTACTTTTTCTCTGTAGATTTTTAAATGTAGATAACATATAAAATATAAATGAAGAATACATAATCTAAAAGGAATGGGTTGTATATATTAATATATGTATATGTAATATTTTAAAAGTAAATATACAATTTTAAATTGCATTAAAAACTTCAAGCCCCATGAAACAATGGAATAAGTACTTAGACATCTAGGTTAGGTGACTTAAATTCTCATGTTGGTTCTGCCATTAACTAGCCTCACTGACCACCAGAAAATCCTTGAGCCACTGTAAGTTTCAGATTCTCATGTTGACGAGAGTATCTTTATTGACATTACATTCTCCATTCCATTTTATTAACCCAAAACTGTACTAATGCTTCTGAATTCTATTTCTTGCAAAATTTCGTATAGTTCAGCATCTTCTATAGACACATAGGTTTTAATATTATTTGCTAATTAATTAAGCAATCCTCCAACTTGTCGATAAAAAAAAACTTAAAATGACCATTACATCGCACAAGTAAGAAGATAAGTTAAATGTGTTTTTATTTTAAAAGAAAAAAATAAGAGAAAAAAGTTTTGGAATCAGAACAGTCACGTCATTAAGTATTATATCTTTGCTAGAGGTTAGCAACAAATTTAATGCTAAGCTTTCTAACAGCTCGTATGAAGAGAAAATCATAATTAAAGATGAAAGGAAGTAAGTTGCTCACAAACAGAACTATTCCTAACAGTGAAATCTGAGTTATGTTTTAACCTCAGTGGGATCTTAGGTAGTAAACACTGGAAAGGATACTGAAAGACATCCCTAAAACATTCTTAAATAAAGTAGCCAATTAAGTATTTTTAAAACTATAGTGTTCCTAAATTTAGGCTACCGACATTAAGCAATTTTATATGGATCCAGTATAATGGTGGTATAGTTATGAGGCCATCAGCAATAACCCTGTACTTAATTAATCAAAGTTAGATTTTAGAGGATTTAATGGAGTGTGTGTCCTGCATGCAGTCCTCCATAATCACTCTTGGACAAGCTTTTGATAGGTATTGAGCAAAAGTGAGCTGGATCTCATGACTCCTCATAAGTTGCAGTAGTTCATTTCTTGTAGGCCAGTGGTTCTCAAACTTGAGCATGCATCAGAATTACCTGCAGGGTAATTGCTGAGCTCCAACCCCAGGGTTTCTGATTCAGTAGGTCTAGGGAGTGGCCTGAGAATGTGCATTTCTAACAAGTTCCCGGTGATGCTGTTGGTGCTGGTCCAGGACTCACACTTTTGAGAATCGCTCTTCTAGGTCATCAGTTAAGTATAGATCCAAAGACTTTAACAAATAACCTGGGTGTAAGAGACAACATCCTCCTGAGGAAAGAAAGATGCCCAACAAGGACAGTGAAAATGAAACAAAGCCAACTACCCAACATGAAATCATCCAGACATATGCCCTAAGAAAAATTATTTGCAAAGTATGTCTATAAAATTAAATAAGATGCTGCTGAATGGCTTATGATTTATAACCAGTTAATGTTAACTAAAATGTTTCTTTTGATATACGAATATTTTTCTCTTATTAATTAGTTATCTATTAAGATAACTTATAGTTTGTGATAATATGATGCCATCCTCATATAAACAGACTGTTAATATTCTGCTCCCAGTTACTAAATGTTGCTTCAGTTTTGTTCCTCAATCTGACCTTATATGGCTCTTTAAAGTTAATAGTTTCCTATTTTCCAGTGTTTGTATTGCACTTAACCAGGCTATATTGTAATTACTTTTTCCATATATATTTTGCTTAGATGATTACCTTCCTAAACAAGGACTGCACTTTCCTTTGCAATTCCCCTGCCAAGAATACGCAATCAATATTTATTAAAATGATCTGAACAAGAGGTGCAAATGTTTTTAAGTATAGTAAGTAAGTCCAAACCATTGTGGAGTTCATCTAAGGATAGAAACTAAACACAGTAAATGAAATGTTTGCACTTCCTGATGGTTATTTTTAAATTTATAAACATAAGTTATATTTGCAGCCTTTCCTTCCATTATTAAAAACAAAGCTAAGTGAAACCAAATTCAAGAAAGAAAACCTCTATATTAACTAAGAAATGGATTCTGAGAGGTGGTAATTAAGATTTATAGTTAATCATTTTATAAGTCAAAAACATTTCATTATCATAGATAATAGTGGATGTTTCAGAGAATAAAATACGGGCTTGGAGACAAATAGATAAAAATCCAAGTCAACCTGTAGTCATTCAGTTTCTGTAGGCTTTTATTGTACAGTGCTGAGCTTTTTAATCTGAAATTCATCATCTATAAGTGGAGATAATACTGTCCTCGTCTTATTCCAAGGATCATTCTGAGGATAATATGAAATGATGAACATAAATGTCATTTGAACACTATATAATTGTTCTCTTACCTTTAGAAGAAAATATAATTTAATGCATGTGGTCTTCAGTAAAATATATTAATACCTCTTGGTCACTATTAAACTATCCAAATGCAACATTTATTTATTTATTTATTTATTTATTTATTTATTTATTTATTTGATGGAGTCTTGCTCTTTCACCCAGGCTGGAGTGCAGTGGCATGGTCTCAGCTCACTGCAACCTCCGCCTCCTGGGTTCAAGTGATTCTCTTGTCTCAGCCTCCCTAGTAGCTGGGATTACAGGTGCATGCCACCATGCCTGGCTAATTTTTTGTATTTTTCGTAGAGACAGGGTTTTGCCATGGCCAGTATGGTCTTAAACTCCTGACCTCAGGTGATCCTCTTGCCTCGGCCTCTCAGAGTGCTGGGATTAGAAGCATAAGCCACCATGCCCGGCCCAAAAGCAACTTTAAAAAGTGATCTTTATATATTTTCTTAAATATATGTATTCGACCCCAAAATTTTAAAAAGAACTTTCTCCAGTCTTAGAATAAAATGTAAACACAATAGAAAAGATGAAAGCTGTTTTGAGCCCATAATTAATTTAGCAAACTGTAAACTCTGCTACTGTGCTACTAGCAACATTATTTTACTATGAGTGTGTAAGTAGTCTAGATTACATCACTGCCAATAGATAATTATTTTGTACAGTTTGAAATTTACCTATCTACTTTGAATTCATAGCCTGAGTAAGCCACTGACTTTCTTTGATCCGTTGAATTCTGCTAGATTCTAAGCTACTTCAAGTCAGTATTACTACCTACTATATACAACTTTGCACCATCTCCAATACATATGAACACGTGTAACTTGAGTGTGGCTAGTACAGCAAATTAACAAATATTTGACAAGTCCACTGAGCTGGACTGGATATTATTGGACAGTAAATAAATATGAAACAGTACAAAACCTTCAAGAAATTAAAAGGTTAGGTAAATACTACATATATACCTGAACAGTGAAATAGCAATTTAATATATAAATAACAGTACAAGAAGGAGAGAAATGGTTATAAGATCATTCAATAATATATTTCTTTTAGCTTTAGTAACTTTAGGTCTTAAAATGAACCTTCTATATATTTGCTGAAGTTGTAGGTAGGAACTAGTTCAATGTATAATTGTATACTTACATCTTAAAACTCAATTCTGTACTTCTGAATTAGCTAGTAATTTATGATCATTATCTTTTGTTCATCAGTTTCTGAAAGTTTTCAAAACATTAATTGCTCTCTCTGCCTTTTTGCTACTTTTATCAGTAAATGTGTTAACTTCTGTTGATTAGAAAGAAATGCCAGAGGCCGGGCGCGGTGGCTCAAGCCTGTAATCCCAGCACTTTGGGAGGCCGAGGTGGGTGGATCACGAGGTCAGGAGATCGAGACCATCCTGGCTAACATGGTGAAACCCCATCTCTACTAAAAAAATACAAAAAACTAGCCGGGCGAGGTGGCGGGCACCTGTAGTCCCAGCTACTTGGGAGGCTGAGCCAGGAGAATGGTGTAAACCCGGGAGGCAGAGCTTGCAGTGAGCTGAGATCCGGTCACTGCACTCCAGCCTGGGTGACAGAGCGAGACTCCATCTCAAAAAAAAAAAAAAAAAGAAAGAAATGCCAGAGTACTCAATGAATATATAATGCATTGATTGGCATATTCTAGTTTCTACTTTGAGTATCTCATCCTTACAAGTCTAACTTAATTAGATTTTAATTTTTTGTGAATAATTTCTTAAAAGTTGGAAGACATCAATTGAAGCATGTACAATTAATATTTTTCCCCATAGCAGAATGAAGCATAGTATTATGTTAGTAGTAAATTAAGAATGAAGCACAGTATTATGTTAGTAGTAAATTCTGCCACATTTATAGTTCTTTATGATAAAGATAATTTAATATTTATCCTTTCATAAGCATAAATATTATCATTTTTCTTTTTCAAAATAGTAGCTATTAATAAAGACAGTCATACTAGGACTATTATAGACTTTTTTCTAAAAAGCAAATCAATAAATGTTTATTTTACAAAATGATTTCACCACTTTTCTATTCAACTCCATTGACATACATGTAATCTAAAAGAAGTGTATCCTGCCAGAGTCACACATAAGAATGGTTTATATAAGGAGAGTCTCTAAACCTGCTCTATGATGTTTAATTTGGCTAAAAAAAAAATTGTTTTGGTGACCAAATTTCTGCTTTATCTAATAAATAAACATTTTTTATCTAATAAATACAGAATTTATCTCCAAGTCCCAAATAACTGAATAGTCAGTTAAGTAAAAGCAAACACTATATAGAAAATAAAAATGTGGCCAGGCACGGTTGCTTATACCTGTAATCCCAGCACTGTGGGAGGCCGAGGCGGGCAGATCACCTGAGGTCAGGAGTTCGAGACCAGCCTGGCCAACATGGCGAAACCCTGTCTCTACTAAAAAAACGAAAAAATTAACCGGGCATGGTGGCACATGCCTGTAATCCCAGCTGCTCAGGAGGCTGAGGCAAGAGAATTGCTTGAACACGGGAGGCGGAGGTTGTAGTAAGTTGAGATTGCACCATTGCACTCCAGCCTGGACAACAAGGGCGAAACTCCATCTCAACAACAACAACAACAACAAAAAAAAAAAAAAAGAAAAAGAGAGAAAAAAATAAAAATGTACCAAAGTTGCTGAAACTCTGAAAAATTTTTTGGTTGAGAAAACACATTATAGCAGTTACTATAATACTTGGAATTCTATTGAAAATCTTAAATATTAATAGAAACAAATATTTTAATGAAAATATTGTATTTGGTGTTTTCTGCAGAATCTTGCAATTGCAAGCAAGCATATCTTGGAATAGACTGTGATCTAAGGACTGCAGGGGGTATACAAGCCTCTGGATCCACATGCTGACCTGAAGACAACCAACACATTCTAGTGCACATCAAGTTTTAACTTTGATCAAGTATTCATAAAAGCTCCAGGCTTGTTAGATTTTACAGTTTGTGTATGTGGTAAGGGGTAAAGTAAGAAATGAAAACTTTCATGCCTTCTCTGTAGTAGATATAATGGGATAGCTACGGCTAATTGTGTGTGTAATGCTGCCTTCTCACAAAGAACTTCATGAGAATGGTGAACATAACTGTGTTGACAAAAAACCATGCCACCTGTCATTATTAGAATGAAAAGGTAAATGTTTCAAAAATGTAAGCAATGAAAACTAAAGTAAAACAAAATTGATAGAGCCTTTGTTTAATGGCAGAATTATAAGAGAAGTTAAGCATCATTCCAGGCATAATCATTTTAGAGAAATATAGCAACACGTCATCAAATTTTTACCACTAGGTTTTTCATATAAATTTTAGTGGCATGAGTCTTTGTTAACAGAGATATTAGATTGGTTTCAATTTTTAAAATTATTCCAGAATTTGCAATATTATTATTTTTATATAAATAACTCTGCGGGCAAATATATCTTCCATTGTATTTTAAATGTTCTGATATTCTATAAAATACGGACTTTTATTATCATCTTCTTTCTAGTAATTACTAGTGGTCTGAGGAAACGTGGTCCAGATTACTTTAGTTTTCAATGTTTATTCCAGTTTTCTTGGGTGCTGGCCAAGGATAAAAAGAGAAACATTATTTTAGCAGGTCATGGTGGCATGCACTTGTAATCCCAGCTACTTGGGAAGCCGAAGGGGGAAGATTGCTTGAGCCTAGGATTTGGGAGACCAGCCTGGACAACATAGCAAGGCTCTATCTCGTAAACATACAAACAAGAAACAGAGAAAGAAATATTGGTTTGACAGTATCACAGTCTGAACTTGAAGCAAAAATTGTGGTGGTACAGAACTGCAACTTAGTAGTAATTTCAAGGCAGTTTCTTTTCAAATTATGTTATGAATATTCTAAGTATCAATACTTCAAGTTTTTAAGAAATGCCACTTTTTATCACTTTGGGCAAAATGTCACTTAAACTTTACTTTGTTATTGCAACATCAATTTGGTAAAATATGTATATCTACTGACATTTAAAACAATAATAATTAAAAAGTTACCTCTAATTCTCTAAAAATAATCCTCTGGTATTCAGAAACATGTTAATTCAAAAATCCTGATTCTGACACCATAGAAGGAAGAACTGTTGACATTAGAATTATAGAACAAGTTTTTTGTGAATAAAGGACAAATAATAATATTTAATTCTATTAGATAATTTCTTCTTATGGTAACATCCTGTCAGAAAAGACAACTTTTACAGTCCCCATTTCTTGACAAAAAGAAGAAAAAAAAAAGGTTACATTGTCCCAAAGTGTCTCCATGATGCAGAAAGCATTCACAAAGTAGAAGGGCACAAATCTATTAGACATGCTTTGTTTGCACGTAACTTTTCTGTTTCCTTTAGTAAATCCATTTGTGTGTGAGAGTGTGTGTGTATGCGTGTGTGTGACAGAGTGTGTGTGTGTGTGTGGGTATGTGTGAGATAAAGTTTCTCTGGGTAATTATTTTCTCTCTGTATAAATGTACTTAGTGTTTTGTACCTAAATGACATTGACCTATACGTATTTCTTTTTTTTTTTTATTATACCTTAAGTTCTAGGGTACATGTGCATAACGTGCAGGTTTGTTACATATGTATACTTGTGCCATGTT
>NW_012117411.1:3029075-3086583 GCF_000951035.1 Colobus angolensis palliatus | reverse complement strand
AGGCTACAGTAACCAAAACAGCATGGTACTGGTAGCAAAACAGAGATATAGACCAATGGAACAGAACAGAGTCCTCAGAAATAATACCACGCATTTCTAATAGACTTTTTTAGAGCAGTTTTAGGAGCACAGCACTATTTAGTGAAAGGTACAGATTTTTCATATACTTCCTGCCTTCACACATTCAGAGCCTCCCCCATTATTAACATCCCCCACCAGAGTGGTATGTTTGTTACAAATGCTGAACCCATATTGACGTATCATTCTCACCCAAAGTCCATCGTTTATATTAGGGTTTTCTCTTGCTGTTTTACATTCTATGGGTTTGGATAAAGTGTAATGACAGGTATTCACCATTAGAGTACCATAGAAAGTAGTTTTACTACCCTAAAAGTCCTCTGTGCTCTGCCTATACATCCCTACCTCCCTGAGCCCCTGACAATCACTGATCTTTTTATATCTCCATAGTTTTGCTCTTTCCAGGATGTTGTACAGTTGGAATCATACAGTATGTAGCTTTTTTAGATAAGCTTCTTTCACCTAGTAATATGCATTTATGTTTCCTCCATGTCTTTTCACAGTTTGATAGCTCATTTCATTTTAATGCTGAATAACACTCCATTGTCCATATATACTATAGTTTATCCATTCATCTATTGAAAGATATCTTGGTTACTTCCATGTTTTGGGATTTATAATTAAACTTACTATAAACATCCATGTGCAGGTTTCTGTGTGGATATAAGTTTTCAATCGTTGGGGACACAGAGGAACACAACTGCTGATCACATAGTAAGAATATGTTTAGTTTTGTAAGAAACTGCAAAACTGACTTCCTAAGTGGCAGTACCATTTTTGCATTTCACCCATAAGAAACAAAAGTCCCTGTTGCTCCACATCCTTGCCAGCATTTTTTGTCAGTGTTCTGGACTTGGGCTATTCTGATAGTAGATACAGAGCAATATCTCATTGCTGTTTTAATTTGCATTTCCTTGATGACATACATTGTGGAGCATCTTTTCATACACTTATTTGCCAACTACATATTTTATTTGGCAAAGTGTCTGTTGGGGTCTTTGGTCCATATTTTAATCAGATGGTAAATACATTTTTTATCTTTACCCTCCACCTGGTGAACTTCACAGTTGGAAATGAAGGTTTATTATCTATATTATTCTGGGCTTGTGGTAGGTGAAACAGGCAACAAGGTATGTGTACCTTTTTGGTTTCTGCTACTCTCAATCCCGATAAAATCTAGTGGCTTCAAGCTCTAAGGAAGGAGAAAGATTAAGAATTCATGCATGCAGAAGAGTGGGAAATACTGGAAAGGAGGAAAAGAGAAAAGGACTAGAGACAACCTATGTAATTCAAGGGTCAAATAATAAATAAATCGAACCAGGCCGGGTGCGGTGGCTCAAGCCTGTAATCCCAGCACTTTGGGAGGCCGAGACGGGCGGATCACAAGGTCAGGAGATCGAGACCATCCTGGCTAACATGGTGAAACTCCGTCTCTACTAAAAAATACAAAAAACTAGCCAGGCGAGGTGGCAGGCGCCTGTAGTCCCAGCGGCGGGAGGCTGAGGCAGGAGAATGGAGTATACCCGGGAGGTGGAGCTTGCAGTGAGCTGAGATCTGGCCACTGCACTCCAGCCTGGGCGACAGAGCGAGATTCCGTCTCAGAAAAAAATAAATAAATAAAAATACATACATACATACGTAGAACTAATTTCAGACTACCTCTCGCTAACTCAAATACTCATGTAGTTAGATGAATAGACTATTTCCAAGCTGTAACCAAATCCTTATTGTTTTATTTTCAGTATATTTAAAACAAATATTCAACGTTAGAGTCTAGTTTAAAAAAAATCAACTTATATAAATTACTGAATGTTATCATCCCTCAATTACTTTTTAAAAATATTAAAATAAAAATGGAAGTGATATTTTCCATGAAAAATTAATATTAATTACAAAAAGATTTGTCTTAAAAATGTGGTGTTATAATAGCAGTGGATAGCAGAGAGATCTTTAAATCTTGAAAAGTTTTTAACTTCTAAAATCAAGATTGATTATCATTTATAAAGTTCCTAAAATATCACTGACAAAATGATCTGAAATAGATATAGCATCTGTTTTTGCAGGTGGAGTAACCTAATAAAATCTTAGAGCACACAGTGGGTTTTATTCTTCATTTTTTCCTATCAATCCTTCAAAAGTGTTCATATTTCACAGTATTGTTTTCTTAAACCTCCAGGTTTGTGAGCTCATTAACAGGAAATATGTTGAGCCTCCCAGAAGTTATTTGGTAATATAATTTCAGAAGTTATAAGGGGGTTATTACAAAGGTTCAATGAACACACCGCATTTAAATACTGGGTAATTTAAGGAATTCTTGGATTTTGCAATGTGTCCTCCTAAATTTCTTTAGTTAGGCCAAAGGTAGCGCTTAAACCTTGGACTCCAAATTTATCATTAAATTAATAGGTTGGGATAAAGTTTTTTGTTCATTTTTAACTTAATATAACTATGACCATTTTTTCACTGACACATGGGTTGTAAAGACAGCAAAATTGAACCTAAAGATGAAAGTTAAAATCTGTATGAGTTGTATATCTAGTTATAATCCTGTGATCTCTATGGATCACATTATCTCCAAAAACCTGAGTTTTAAAGAGGTAAATTTTCACACATAAAAAACCATTATATTTTATAAGTATTATTTTTCACCAGTCACAGTGGCCCAACAAAAAGTATAAGTAGCCAGTCTTTGTAAGTGTTAACCTCCTCAAATGACACTGATATGGTTTGGCTTTGTTTCCACTCAAATCTCCTCTTGAATTGTAGCTCCCATAATGCCCGTGAGTCTTGGGAGAAACCTGGTGGGAAGTAACTGAATCATGGGGATGGGTTTTTCTCGTGCTGATCTTGTAACAGTGAATAAATCTCACTAGATCTGATTGTTTTATAGAGAGGAGTTCCTTTGCACACGTGCTCTTGCCTGCCACCATATCAGACATGTCTTACCTCCCCTTTGCCTTCCACCATAATTGTGAGGCCTCCCCAGCCACATGGAATTTCTTTTTTTAAAAATAAATTACACAGTCTCAGGTATGTCTTGATTAGCAGCATGAGAATTGACAAATACTGTAAATTAGTACCAAGCGTGAGTTGCTGTTGTAAATACACCTGAAAATGTGGAAGTGATTTTGGAACTTGTTAACAGGCAGGGGTTGGAACAGTTTGGAGGGCTCAGAAGACAGGAAAATGTGGGAAAATTTGGAACTTTCTAGAGACTTATTGAAGGACTTTGACCAATATGCTGATAGTGATATAAACAATAAAGTCCAGGCTGATGTGGTCTCAGATGGAGATAAGGAATTTGTTGGGAACTGGAGCAAAGGTGACTCTTGCTGTGCTTTAGCAAGGAAACTGGTGGCTTCTGCCCATGCCCTAGCAATATGTGGAACTTTGAACTTGAGAGATGATTTGTGGTATCTGGTGGAAGAATTTTCTAAGTGGCAAAGTATTCAAGAGGAAGCAGAGTATAAAAGTTTGGAAAATTTGCAGCCTGATGATGCGATAGAAAAGAAAAACCCATTTTCTGGGGAGAAATTCAAGCTGGCAGCAGAAATTTGCATATATAATGAGGAGCCCAATATTAATCACCAAGACAATGGGGAAAATGTCTCCAGGGAATGTTGAAGACCTTCACAGCAGCCCCTCCTTCACAGGCCCAGAGGCCTAGGAGAAAAAAATGGTTTCCTGGGTTGGGTTCAGGGCCCCCCTGCTGTGGGCAACCAGGGATTTGGTGCCCTGCATCCCAGCTGCTCCAGTCATGGATAAAAAGAGTCAAGGCACAGCTCATGCTATAGCTTCAGAGGGTTCAAGCCCCAAGCCTTGGCAGCTGTGACATGGTGTTGATCCTGTGGGAGCACAGAAGTCAAGAATTTAGATTCGGAAACCTCTGCCTAGATTTCAGAGGATGTATGAAAATGTCTGGATGTCCAGGCAGAAGTTTGCTATAGGGTTGAGGCCCTCATGGATAACCTCCGCTAGGGCAGTGCGAAAGGCAAAGGTGGGGTGGGAGCCCTCACACAGAGTCCCTATTGGGACACTGTCTACCAGAGCTATGAGATGAGTCCACTATCTTCGAGACCCCAGAATGGTAGATCCACTGATAGTTTGCACTGTGTATCTAGAAAAGTTGCACACTCAATGCCGGCCTGTGAAGGCAGCTAGAATGGGGGCTGTACCCTGCAACGCCACAGGGGTGGAGCTGCCCAAGGCTGTGGGAACCCACCTCTTACATGAATGTGACCTGGATGTCAGACATGAAGTAAAAGGAGATCATTTCAGAGCTTTAAGATTTGGCTGTCCCGCTGGATTTCAGACTTGCATGGGGCCTGCAGTCCCTTCATTTTGGCCAATTTTTCCCATTTGGAATGGGTGTATTTACCCAATGCCTGTACCCCTATTGTATCAAGGAAGTAACTAACTTGCTTTTGATTTTACAGACTCATAGGTAGAAGGGATGTACCTTGTCTCAGATGAGGTTTTGGACTATGGACGTTCAAGTTAATGCTGAAATGAGTTAAGACTTTGGGGGACTGTTGGAAGAGGATGATTGGTTTTGAAATGTGAGGACATGAGATTTGGAAAGGGCCAGGGGTGGAATGAAATGATTTGGCTGAGTCCCCACACAAATCTCATCTTGAATTATAGCTCCCATAATCCTCAAGTGTTGTGGGAGAAACTGGTGGGGGGTAATTGAATCATGGGGGTGGGTTTTTCCCATCCTCTTCTTGTAATAGTGAATAAGTCTTTTGAGATGATGGTTTTATAAAGAAGAGTTCCCCTGCACATATGCTCTTGCCTGCTACCATGTAAGATGTGTCTTGCTTCCCCTTTGCCTTCCACCATGATTATGAGGTCTCTCAAGCCACGTGGAAGTGTGAGTCCATTAAACCTCTTTTTCTTTATAAATTACCCAGTCTCAGGTATATCTTTATTAGCAGTGTGAGAACTAATACAGACACTTTCGATAAAGGGTCAGTTTACATTTATGTGGTTCAAAATATGTTTTATTATTGATTCTGCATTGCTATCTCATGAAAAGTAGTAGCAGGAGCCATGGCAGCAAGTGTTATTGCAGTAGTATTGACTCCCTTTTGTAAATGAGGAAACTATGTCTTTAGGACTTCTGTGTGAAGGGTTAGATTAGGGCTCTGAAGTTACACCATACAGGTTTGTATTACAGTTCCACCACTTATTTGCTCTCTGAACTTGGAAAATTTATTTATCAGTTCTACACATCATTACTTATTTCCGTCTTTATAGATCATTATCTATTTCTGTAAATTTTGTAAGTGAACTGTATACATCTCAAAGGGTTATTAGATGATTAAATAAGCGAGTACATGTAAAGTACTCAGAATAGTTCTAAGAAAGTAGGAAGTGTTCAATACATGTTAGGTATTATCCTCCTCTTTATTCTTATTGTTATTAGCATGATTATTACTATTTTCATCAATATTACACAGGAAGTGTAATATTGTCTAGATTTCAACTTAATTCTCAAGGATACCTGAATGTACAGATTTAAATATTTACCCTGAAATACCTCACCTAAATATTCAGATTATATGTTTGCTTAAAAGTTCAGAAATAAGTATCTGTTCATACCTATTAACTTTTATAAACTATTTTAAAAAATTTAAGACTTCTAAAACAATAAAATATAATATTAATATTTCTAAAACTATGCTGAATGTTCTTAGTATTTCAAATTCTACCACTGAAATTCTAAGAAAATACAGCAATACTAAGTTTTATGCTTACAATTATTCAGGTTGAGAATTAGACTGATATGGGTTACTTTAAACCATATGTAGGGAGGTTTTTAATAAAAACTTTTCTAAAACATTATTTTTAGAAAAACCTGAGATTAATTGAGACCAAATTGTAAAGTATTTTTAGCAAAAGCAATGCTTTCATTTCAAAGTTTACAAATTCAGCGTTTGGGGCAAAGCATATATATTTTATAATATTAACAAAATCTAGTACTAATGATATTTATTATTACAGGGTTCTCAAGTACACACAAATTCATATATTTCAAACAGATTCTTTCAAGTAAAAATTACCAACTTCTCTTCATAAAAACTAGATATTTATTTAAATCCAGAGTACATAGTACCTTAACACTGATAATATTCCAACCAATACCAATATTAAAGCAACTGGAAAATTCTGTACAATTAAAAAATAACCCAAAAAGCTATTCCTTATAGCTAACTTCCTTCTGATGTAGAAAAGATAAGGATTTTGTTATTTCCCTGTTAATGCCACTTGTGATATCTAAAAGGTATATTTTAAAGGCACAAAATATTCTTATCCATGATGGCTGTTGGTTAATGGCAGTAGCAAGGGTTAGTCAGGTACAATTCGGGATATGATTTCTCATGCAAAAATTAACAATAAATGAAAAATACCTTCTATACCAATTTTAGAACAAATAACCATTTTATTTCCAGAAATGTGAGCAATCAATGTCATTATTATTACTACTCTGAAATGTTTAAAAGTCATTTTATTCTCACACATATCTAATACACTACAGTTTATAGAAATCAAGAAGATTTTTATTTGTTCTTGGCAAACCGTGTTAGTGAGCCCCTGTGTACAGGATATACTGGTCATTTGACCACTGGATTGTACACCAAAATAGTAACATCAATTTTATCATGCATTAAAAGGTTAAGATAATTTTGTTTTAGCTTCCTGTTTTATCGTAGAAACTGAGTTTGAAAGATATATTCAAAAATTCAAGAAGTCAAAATACACATATACAAATACACAAATTCTCTTGTTTTTTGATGTCAATAGTGCACAATTATATTATGACAGAGAATTCTAATCTACACTTAAAAGATGTCACTGAAACTAAAAAGACACAAATCTGCAACCTTTGGTAAGTTTTATCAAAGTTACTTTAAAAGGTCGTTTCGAAAATGGGGGTGTTTCCTTCTGCAAGAGAAATTGTTACCCAAGATTTATATTATAGGGAACTCTGACTTCATATAACATGAAGAAGGATATTTTATTCCAATGTGATTTATATCTGTAAATTGTAAAGTACATTTAAAGCTTAATTGAGTAGGAATTTAAAATGCTCTCATGTCTTAGATATAGTACTGGAAGAAGTAGACCAGTAAATTCAAATTTAATTAAAATAAGGAGAGGATGTTCCAGGACTGCTTTATTCTTCTTTAAAATGCACATCTAATTTAATTACACTAAAATGTCCCATTTATTATAATCATAATTATTCACTTGTCCATTCATCTTCAAAGTATTTGTTGAACAACTACTATGTGTCCAACATGCGTTAAGCACCCTTTGGACATAGTCTTTGATGTCAAAGACTTTATAGAGTTTGTTAAGGAGGAAAGATACAAATATTAACCTTTATTAAAAATGTCAATATCATTAAATGCCAAACAAATGATAGCAACATCAAATATCAGATAAGCTTGAGAAGGGAAAGATGTCACCCAGTTGAAAGAATCAGGATTCACAGTAATTATGAATCTTGAGTTGGGACATATGAATGAAGACAGAGAACACCTGACATTGGGCACTAGCATATTCAAACTTCCTGAGGCAAATTTTATTTCAGAGATACCAAGTAGAACTGAGCACAATATTTAGAAGCTTAAAATCTTGAGACTGGTTCTGAGATTTTGAGCAAGGTATTTAATATTATGATAGTATAAGTTGATACAGAAGGATATGCAAAATTGAAGAGTAGGAAGGAAAAACCTTGGAAACACAGAGACCAGCCATACAATAATCCAGATTTAAGGAAATAAAGGGTGTGGCATTGAAAATGAAAAGAGAGGGTGAAAATAGATATTCTGACAGAAACTTTAGTCTGGCGATGTTTTATCACTGAGGTGGAGTAAGTGAGAAAGAAATACAGGATGACTTCATACAAACCTGATTGACTGGAAAAAAAAAGAAAATAAATAAGAATAAATGAAAACTAACTTGTGGAAGGCGATGTACTATTTACATAGCTTCCATCTACTCCATGAAGTGCAATTTCTATCCTGAAGAATTCTGTGGCTTCAGAAGTCTATCAGATAAACCTTGTATAACACAGTATATTTTACAAAATCATAGGGTGGAGGGCAAACTTGGGAGAAAGATTTGACAAGTAATTTCAGTCTACAAATTTTAGGATTCTCTTCTATCATAAAGTTTACAATTATTAAATGTGAGTGGCAATATTAAAACCATGTCTCCATTGTTTTGCCTATTAGTAAATATTGATTAGCCAACAACCAAGTTAATTCAATTGTTTTACCTTTCTTTTTTAACTCTTACTGCATAAATTGATACTTAAGCTTATGTTCCAAATTGATTGTGTGTGCTGGTGCAGTGAAAACACATAAAAATATTTGTATCTACATGTGTTCACTGCATACAGCAAGGTAAGAGTAGGTGTGATGGAGAACCAAAAAGCAGTAAAATTTTCCAGAAGACAGAAATGAGAGGGAAAGAGACAAACTACTGAGAATGCTGGTGTATTCTTTTTTTCTTCGTGATAAAGACATACTTTGTTCTCATTCTTGTATTATATAAAACATATAAAATAACATGAAGTTTTATTGCCAAAGCAGGAAGGGTCAAATTGATTAAAAAAATCTCAAATTACCTTCAATTGAAAATCCAATTTGGCATAACAATTGAGCAAACTGCTATCTTCAAATTTAAAAAGAGGCCGGGCGCGGTGGCTCAAACCTGTAATCCCAGCACTTTGGGAGGCCGAGACGGGCGGATCACGAGGTCAGGAGATCGAGACCATCCTGGCTAACACGGTGAAACCTCGTCTCTACTAAAAATACAAAAACTAGCCGGGCGAGGTGGCTGGCGCCTGTAGTCCCAGCTACTCGGGATGCTGAGGCAGGAGAATGGCGCAAATCCGGGAGGCGGAGCTTGCAGTGAGCTGAGATCCGGCCACTGCACTCCAGCCCGGGCGACGAGACTCCGCCTCAAAAAAAAAAAATTTTTTTTAAAAAGAAAAGAATATACCATTTAATTATGAAAAATAAATCCTAACGTCAGTCTTTACAAGCTTCCATAACACTGAGAGGATTCCAAATGTTAATATTGCTCAAGGCATTGAGTAGGACTTCTGGGCTAACTGCCAATTCCTTTTAGAACTGTTTTCTCCTCAATCACTAGTTCAAGCATGCATGATATCACAATGCATAAATAGTAGCACAACAAGTAGGAAATACAAGACAATCCCTCTCTCTTGATCCTCCTGTTACATAGGATTTAATTTCTAGAGTACTGCATGTAGTTCTGGGACCCTGCCAACTAGGAGGAATAGTAACTAAGAAAGAAGAGTAATCAATGGTGATTAAGTTAAAATCAGAACCCAAGCCATGGCGACATCTCTTTTTAAAGCAGGTCTGGAACATTTTCATAATTACACATCTATGTCCACAGAAAATGTCTCAGATAAGGGGGCTGATGGTACTATAAATCGGGCCTTTCTATTTAACGAGTTACAACTTCTAAACATTATAGGATGGATGGATGGATGGATGGATAGATAGATAGATGGATAGATGGATAGATAGATAGATAGATAGATAGATAGATAGATAGATAGATAGATAGATAGAGTTTCCATATGAGATCATCTGCAACGAACAGTAATAGTAATGTTTGCTTGAGCCAGGGAATTATTACTCTGGGGAAATTTCCTAGAGATGACTTGATCCTACTTTTAATAAAGGTAGAGAAGCAGGTCTCTAAGAGCAGAGAGGCAGTAGGAAACAGTGATTAAGTCCACAGTAATGTCAATTAATGAGAAAAGAATTATTTAGGAACATACTGGTTGTTCTGAGTGGAGAGTGGAGAGTCTTTACTTGTCCCACTCCTCTAGCAGAAACTGTTTTAATCTATTATGCTTTGGGGACAATTTATTAGTTTGTCACTGTAATTCGGAATTGATCCTTATATTTCTTAAACTCTCATTTATTGTGACTCAAAGTTGTTTCTCAGGACTGGTTAGGTTTAAGTATAGTTTTAAATGTTCTTTGAGCCTTTGAAAAAAATAAATTAAAATATAACCAAATTACTTCTCTATATAAATTATTTATAAAATAGCTTTTAAAAATAGATACAGATAATTTAAAATATGTATACGAGGGGCCAAGAGGGCAGACAAGAAGCTTATCTATAAAACTCCAAAAGGAAATGTGATGATTGCAATTTTATATACACATAAAGACTCAGGTTAGTTTACTACCTCACACTTGTTATTTAATTAAAATAATCTACATCAACATATCCTCAGAGTTGGGAAGAAAATTAGATTTAGAATAAAAGGTTGTTTCTAACAACACATAAGAGATTTATCCACAAGACATGATATACTTTAGAGGGTTTTAGTTTTTGTTATTAGATCTGGTTAAATTAATTTTAAACCACATTCATTATCCAGACCTAGAGAATACTGGGAGTTAAGTGTTTCATCAGCATTTTACTATTTATTTGGAGACTGACTAATGTCTACAATGATTTTTTAATGATCACTGTCAACTCTTTAGAGCAATTTCCCACTCTTGAGTCTGAGATCCTTGACATCAAAAGGGAATACACGTGTGTGTATGTGTATGTATGTATGTATACATATATACATGTATATGCATATACAAATGTATATGCATATACATCTGTGCACACATGCATATATGTACACATGTTCATATGCATACACACATATATGTATACACACGTATGCATATATGTATATACACGCGTACACACATACGTATATACATACATATATGTATACATGTATACACACATATGCATACATGTATATACACATATATGTATTCACATATGTGTATACATATGTATACATGTATATGTGTATGTGTGCATATGTGTAAATTTATATGTATACATACATATATTTACATGTATATGTGTATACACATGTGGGTGCATATGTGTGTGTATATATATAAAATCATATTCTGTTTTCTGTGTTATGGTGACCAATTTAAAATGTATCCTGAGTAATAAGGCATCTTTTTTTTCTGCATAAACGAGATGAGGAAAGTGGACACCAACTTAAAATTTTTCTTTTGTGAATATGGACTTGTTCCTTTTCTAGACAACTTTCCAGTAGTGATTTTGTTTTTGTATTTTACATGGTAGACTTTAACTCTTTAAAAATGTAATTGGATTGCAAGCTTCCAGTTACAATGGAGGAGGAGGAGGTGGACAGGGGAAAGAAGAAAAATTAATTACCCTTGGCAAGTGTCTCAGTAGCCCTTTATTAGTTTGAGGCAGGCAATGACAAAAATTACAATAACAAAATGTTCTTTTGGCTACCAACCTTTTCTAGCTCTCTTGAATTCAAGTTTAACAAAGATGCAAAGCTAGATGGTAAGTGACCAAGTGTGTCTCAAATGTGTCTCTATTATTCACTGCCCCCTAAAGTCCAAGGTTTAAGAGCAAGAAATTACTCCTGTGGCAAATATTATAGAAAGAAGCAGAAGGTTGGTTCCAATCTGAATATAAAGATTACTAGGAGTACACAAGAGAATTTGGCAATAGTCAGAATGATCAGGATGTAATGGCTGAAAAACAAGCACTATGTCTAGTGTGAACAACTAACAAGCTTTTATGCAACTCATTAGTTAACAATTAGTAAATTGCTGCAATAACCTACATTAAAACAGTTGTGAAAACTAGCTGGGCATGGTGGCAGGCACCTGTAGTCCCAGCTTCTAGGGAGGCTGAGGCAGGAGAATGGCACGAACCTGGGAGGTGGCAGAGCTTGCAGTGAGCAGAGATCGCGCCACTGCACTTCAGCCTGGGCGACAGAGCGAGACTCCGTCTCAAAACAAAACAAAACAAAACAAAACAAAAACACACAGTTGTGTTAAGTTTTACTTCTGATATCCCAAGAAAAATTTACTATATATTTATTTCTGAAAAACAGGAATAATAATGTGTTTACAGATTTGTTTAAATGTATACTTACAAAAATTTCAATTCACAAATTAAATTTTTTAAAACATACACACTTGCAAAGAGTTTCTCTTTAGAATGATACTTAAAAATAATAACAGTCAATCTCCCTCATATATTTACAAAATACTCCTGGCTCCAGAGCTGAGTTTTTTTTTTTTTTCCCTCAAATATCTCTTCTAAAATAATCAACACCTTCTCATTTAGTTCTCCATTTGTTCAACTTTGTGCCTTGAACATATGACAGGTTCAGAATAGTGTTTAGTTGCCAGGTAAATACCATGTTAAAAGTAACTGATCCAAAGTAACCTGACCAAGGGTAACACATAGTATTTTTAATCAAATAAGCAAACTAGTAATAAACTAGATTCCCTCTATTATATTTCAAGAAATAATATGTTACCACGTTGTGTCTGTGATGTTCAGTACTCATAGAACTTTAGAAATAACCTACTTTCACAAAGAGCCTGCATTCTGGTTACATTTTAAGAGTTAAAGTCTGCCATTTAAAAAACAAAAACAAAACCACGATTGGAAAGTTGCCTAGAAAAGGAACAAGTCAGAATTCTCAAAATAAAAATTTTAAGTTGGTGTCCATTTTCCTGGTATGTTTTATGCAGAAAACAAAATGATGCCTTATTACTCGTGATACATTTTAAATTGGTCATCACAGCATAGAAAATAGCAGAATATGGTGAAAAAGGATTTTTAAGGCATTTACTTGCTTGTTTCTAATAAGAGAAAAACTTTCCCTATAACATAATTTTGAAATAGTGATGTAAGCATCTAGATGTAACAAAACTTTACCATATAATACCCTACTGAAGCACCACTTTCACAAAATGTAACTTAATTGTGTAAATGGAGGGAAGAAAACATTTAACCAAGTCACCAATATATCATGCTAAACATGGTGCTGTGTTGGTTCATTTACAAGGAAAGGGAATTTGGGGAGATCAATTTAAAAAGCACACAGACCAAGATGTATCCAGAGTTATCATTGCTATTCACATTTTACTCCCTTTGGCCATATTAAGCAGAACTCTCTACTACATCAGGTCTGAATACAGGGGGTAATGCTTTAGAAATAACTAGGAGCACAGAGCACATGAATCAGGATGACGCCAACTTAAGACCACAAATGTGGTATGGACTACTGATCTATCAGTAACCTGAGTTTCAGTCTTATCTTTCTCAGGAAAAGCATAAGAAAAGAAGAGAAACCAGATCAAGTCCTTTGGTTCTCAATAAGGTCAACGTTTTCTTTGTAACCATAATAAAGAATTACTCATTCCTGACTCATAAATTTGTTTAAATTCCTTTGTTTCTTATATTCATAAGTTATGCCATAATCCTGAATAAGTTTCAAATTGTATTATGTAAAAACAAGCAATAAATACTTTGATTTGGTTGGCCCTAAAAGAGATCGAAGAGGCCCCAAAACATTGGTATTGTAGAGTTTGGTGAAATTCCCATTTAACATATTCATGTGGCTCATTATGATGGATTATTTTGACATATACTTACTCAGTCTCTTTTATTATAAAAATATCTCCAACTTCTTAATAACTTAATCTATTTTTCCTTAGATGCCCCTTGTTTTTAAAAACACTCTACTACATTTTCTTCCTGAGGTCAGCCAACTATAATACCTCGTAAGTGTCTGGCTATAAATAACCTGTGGTTTTAGAAGTCAGAATACTTGATTCCCTCTACAACCCTTCATCATGAGGCCCAGAAGTTTGTAGAAATTTGGGGCAGTGCCTTTTATAAAATAATTGGTAGACTGTTATCTTCTATCTTAACTAAGTTAAACATACACAATATCAATTGTCCCTTCCTACCTACGCATTCCTATTTAAGCATATTCATAATTTTTATCTCACTAACATTTAACTGAAATTATCTTTGTATAATTCAATTTTCCCCAAATCCTGTGACAAACCTGCTTATGAGCTATAATCTATTACCAAGCTTCTAAGAATTTGTGTGATACATTATATATATATACACATATATATATATGTTTGTATTTATATAGAGAGAGATTAGTTTCAATGTTTACATTAGATACAGGTGGTACATGTGGCAGGTTTGTGACATGGGAATATTACATGATGTTGAGCTTTGGGGAATGGATTCCACCACCCAGGTAGAGAGCACAGTATCCAATAAGTAACTTTTCAATCCACACCCACTTCCCTCCCTTTTCGCTTTAGGAGTTCCCAGTGTCTGTATGTCCATGTGTGCACAGTGAGGACATATGGGATTTAGTTTTCTGTTTCTGTGTTAATTTGCTTAGGACTACGGCCTCCAGCTGCATCCATGTTGCAAAATACATGATTTCATTAATTTTTATGGCTGTGTAATATTTCATGGTGTATATGGTACTATATTTTCTTTGTCCAATCTACCACTGATGGGCATCTGGGTTGATTTAATATCTTTGCTTTTGTGAATAGCATAACAATGAACATATGGGTGCTTATGTTTTCTTTGGTGAGTGATTTATTTTACTTTGGGTATATATCCGGTAATTAATTGTATTGCTGGGTTGAATGGTAGCTCTGTTTTAAGAGCTTTGAGAAGTCTCCAGGCTTATTTCCACAGTGGATAGACTAATTCACATTCCCACCAACAAGGCATAAGCATTCTCTTTCTCCATAACCTTGCCAGCATCTATTGTTTTTATGACTTTTTGATAATTGCCATTCTGCCTGGGGTAAGATGGCATCTCACTGTGGTTTTGATTTTCATTTATTTGATGATTAGTGATGCTGAGCACTGTTTCGTTTTATTTGGCCATTTACAGTAGCTACAAAGAAAATGAAATACCTGTGAATACAAGAGGTGAAAGATTTGTACAAGGAGAACTACAAAACACTGCTGAAAGAAATCGGAGATGACACAAACAAATGGGAAAATATTCCATGCTCACAGTTTTGGAGAATTGATATCCTAAAAATAGCTAAACTTCCCAAAGCAATTTATAGACTCAAAACTATTCCTATCACTTACTGACATCATTCTTGACAGAATTAGAAAAAAAAAAAATTCTAAAATTCATATGGAACCAAAAAAAGAACCTGAATAGCCAAAGCAATCCTAAGCAAAATGAACAAAGCTAGAGGCATCACACTACCCAACTTCAAACTACACTACAGGGCTACAGTAACCAAAACAGCATGGTACTGATATAAAAACAGACACGTAGACCAATAGAACAGAATAGAAAACTCAGAAATAATGCTGCACGCCCACAACCATGTGATTTTCAACAAAGTCAACAAAAATAAGCATGTGAAAAGAACTCCCTATTCAATAGTGCTGGGATAACTAGCTAGCCATATTCAGAAGAATGAAACTGGACACCTACTTTTCACTATTTACAAAAATTAACTCAAAGTCAATCAAAGATTTAAGTGTAACACCTGAAACTATAAAAATTCTATAAGACAACATAGAAAATACTCTTCTCAACATCAGTCTTGACAAAGAATTTTTGGCTAAGTCCCCAAAAGCAACTGCAACAAAAATAAAAATAAACACGTGGGACCTAATTAAACTAAAGAGCTTCTGCAGAGAAAAAAAAAAACAAAAAACCAAAAACCCAACTGTCCACAGAGTAAAGAGACACCTACAGAATGAGAGAAGATATTTGCAAACTATATTGATATTGAATTGATACAGATATAGGTATTAGTTTCAATGTTTACATTAGATACAGAAGTATATGTATATGTTTGTTACATGGTTGGGTGATGCTGAAAATTCTTCAAGATCATGAGATGTTTTTGACTATTAATTAAGGAAAAGTATGTTTACTATTTGACATAGTCATAGTCAATATCTATATCTATTTACATAGATATAGATATAGATATTAGTTTCAGTGCTTAAATTAGATAAGGGGGTGCATGTGCATATTTGTTACATGGTTGCATGACGCTGAAAATTCTTCAAAATCATGAGATGTTTTTGATTATTAATTAAGGAAAAGTATACTTACTATTTGACACAGTCATATTTTTCTCTAAACGACTTTTGAGTATTTTTAAAATGTTTTACTTTTAAGGCACCAAGGACACCTCTCTTCAAATTTCCTGGGGTAATTTAAAATGACCACTACTTCATTTAATTTCTCCTATGGTCATGTTCAGAGGGCCCCTATCATAAAATCCACTATGCCTATCTGCTAGCTGTCATGCAACCATGCAAAAGGGCCGCATATAACATATATGCATAGAATTTCTACTCTTTTACTTTCTTGCATCCTTGACTGTTTTCAAATGAACACTGACTTAATATCTGATTCACAAATTTGCAATTTTGATAAGTCAAAAACTGTTCAAAGAACATGAAGGACTTCATTAAAATTCAAAGATTGAATAATGTAAAATTTTTGTAACCTCTGAACTGCAAGATTTATATAGAGAGACAAGTAACGGGCTCACATTTGCACATATTAAAATATTTTTTAAAATTTGGGAGTGAAATTATGGGTCATCTTAAAATGCATTTTAACTATAAATCAATTTCATTGTTTTGAAAATAAATGTCATGTAGCACACCTAACTTGAATATTAATTTCTAGTACTCTATAAGTATTTGATAAATTGACAAGTGAATGGATAGATGGATGCATGCTTTGCCAGGGTCTTTATGAGCTTTCAGACCTGCGCTAGTACCAAGCAGGATCATTTACTATATCTTTCACTTTCAAGCTTGTCATCACTCTCTTGAATAAGAACTCAAGTCATCTTACCAATGACTTATCTCTATGATCATAAAACAATTCAAAAACAGTAGTGTAGGAACAGAGAACTGGAACAAGTCAAGAGATGCCAGTTTGAAAAAAAACATGAATATGTGAGATTGACAAACAAAGAAGCTCAAGCAATGACATGTGGAAAAAGTAGATACAAATTGCAGAGGGAATGCTGGTATTGAATTACTGCATGGATTGGAAAACTGCCTGAAAATTTAATTGTAAAGGTTTGTCAGCAGTCAGGTCTACAATGGTTTATAGCAAGTCCTTTGGTAAAAATTCCCTAAACAATCACCACTAAATCTTATATATTGTTACTGATCATCTGCTATTTTCTAGGATTTTCAATTGAGTTAAAAGTGTAAGCTTCAGTTTATTTAAAATCAATAAAAATAAATAAGAGCTTGAGTTTAGCTATAACTGGTTTACAATGAGAAGAAGAGCTCTATGAGAGTCAGGATGTTTGTTATGCTACACATACAGAGAATTTATATGGATCTAATATTAGGTTGTAGAAAAGTTTTCTTTTTCTGATTCATTTTGTTGATGTGTGTAGCCTTTCAGTGAACATTTGTATAAGTTACATATGCCAATGTGATTAGCTGGAGTAAGACAGGAGACAAAATAGTGCAGATGTGAGTATTTCATAAGTAATGCTAAAACTCCTGTTATATTCTTCAGACCGCATTTTAATTTATTTAAGAACGAAGACACTAGACTTTGCTGTTCTGTTGTTCTATCATGGAATTCATCACACACAGTATGCAATGAACAATGCTACTATTACATGTCACATGCGCCAGTATGCAATCTCTAAAACAGAAAGATGAATTTACATCTACCTAATGTTTTTAAGACATGCATAAGAGAGAAAGTTTAAAGAAGGGTGGTGAAAATGTGAAAGATCTATGGTTGCTCATGGAGGTCTGGTGATGCTTGCAAACAGGGTTGTGAATGTGACGTAAGGAAAAAGAAGGCAATGGCCATATTTTTGTTGTTGTTGTTGTTGCAGACATTCAGTGAAAAGTTTTTTTTAAAACTTGATGTTTGGGAAAATATTATTAGGTATGGACTGATCATGGATAATTACTCAGATTTAAAGTTTAAAGTTAAATAAATTAGTAGGCTTTGTGGGACATTTTTGACATAGACATACAGTTTTGGCTGAGATGGTATCAGAACTGTAGGGGAGATACATACATGTGGGGGATAGATACAGACTTGGCAGCATCTATCACATTAATCCCAGATGCTACCATTGTATGGTTCTTGTGGTTTGGAGTCATTTCAATATATATATATGGGAGGACTCCCTTTTCGCCAAATGATTTAGGAGGTGTGGTATATAAACTGTATTCATTTTGGGCACCGATAAGAGGCATTTCTTCATAAGAAGCTTTTTAAGATTATGGGCCTGTGTTCTAGAAGAAGTAAAGTTTAATTAAACTCAAAACTAGATCTTTGGCCGGGTGCGGTGGCTCAAGCCTGTAATCCCAGCACTTGGGGAGGCCGAGACGCGCGGATCACGAGGTCAGGAGACCGAGACCATTCTGGCTAACACGGTGAAACCCCGTCTCTACTAAAAAAATACAAAAAACTAGCCCGGCGAGGTGGCGGGAGCCTGTAGTCCCAGCTACTCGGGAGGCTGAGGCAGGAGAACGGGGTAAACCCGGGAGGCGGAGCTTGCGGTGAGCCGAGATCGCGCCACTGCACTCCAGTCTGGGCGACAGAGCGAGACTCTGTCTCAAAAACAAAACAAAACAAAAACAAAACAAAACAAAACAAAAAACAAACAAACAAAAAAACCCCAAAAAACCCTAGGTCTTTGAGTCTACCATACTTATACTTATTTCGTAGAATATATTAGAATGAAATAACTTTTAATAAGTAGACCCCTGATTCCTGCCTATTATGGCTTCTACAATTTGGTCTGGGGCCACTTTCTCAGAGAAGACTCTGTGTCTGTATCCTTACTTTCATTCTAGCACCAAGGTTTCTGGGATGAGTCTTTCCTCTGTGCTTGTATCTTGTAATGGGGACTATATTTAGACTACTGAACCTAACACAGGAATTGGATATTTACTTTTAGAAATCAGTGTCCATCTAGTCAGAGCCTAAGTGGAACTCTCTTCAGATCATCTATCAAATAGATATAAATAGATATCGAATAGGTATGATTACATGTCAAATCCTGTCTTGACATGTAGTAATTGTAAATAAAACTTAAGAGAGCTAGTGCTTTAATCAATCCAAGCTTGGATATCTTGATCTACAAAGTGTAGTTAACATGAAGGTTAAGTGTGATAATGCATGTGAAGTACTTATGATGATGTCTGCTGAAGACAGTAGTGGAGTTTAATTTGTTTACCACTGTATTTTCTTCTTCTGTTCTACTACCAAGTGTTGAGAGAATCCCTGTGGAAATTCACATAAAATTTTTTCCTCTACACAGACAGACATGCACACACCCACACACACACACACACACACACACACACACTTTTATTGGTAACTCAGAACCTTTTTTAATTTAAGAGGGAACATTTGAGCTTAGCAAATTATAAAAAAGAAAACCTTATCTAAACTAAATCTGAGAAGAAGTAAATTTGTAAACACCAAGCACAAATCTATGAATGGAGTAGTAATACCATTTCAAACTCCCATTTTGAAGAATTTATAGACCGGGTGTGGTGGCTCACGTTTGTAATCCCAGTACTTTGGGAGGCCAAGGAGGGTGGATCACCTGAGGTCAGGAGTTCAAGATCAGCCTGGTCAACCTGATGAAACCCTGTCTCTAGTAAAAATAGAAAAAAATTAGCCAGGTGTGGTGGTACAGGCCTGTAGTCCCAGCTACTCAGGAGACTGAGACAGGAGAATCACTTGAACCTAGGAGGCAGAGGCTACAGTGAGCCAAGATCGTTCCACTGCACTCCAGCCTGGGCAAGACAGAGGGAGCTCTGTTTCAAAAAAAAAAAAAAGAAAAGAAAAAAAAATAATGTATAAAACAGGAGGCCAATAAAGATTCACTTTTAAATAAATTTACCTGATATAAAATACCCCATACAAAGTTATTTACTATGTTATTGGATATGCTAACAATTCTTTTGTCAAGTTCTTGTTTTTTAACTTTAAAAGTTCAAGGGGCTTCATCTGTCTTTAAATTCCATGCATGTAGTATAAAGAAACCATGACTACAGGTAAGCCCAGCTACTCATTAACCCTTTCAGCAAGTCATATTCCAAACCCTTGAGTGGTCACTGGGTAGTGCACAAATTAGCAAATCTGTTTGCACACTAGTACAGCACGTGAACTTTGGAGTACAACAAGCAAGTCTACAAGTTGGAATAAAGTAAGTATTTCTTTTTTTTTTTTTTCCTGAGATGGAGTTTCACTCAGTTGCCCAGGCTGGAGTGCAGTGGTGCGATCTTGGCTCACTGCAACCTCTGTCTCCTGAGTTCAAGTAATTCTTCTGCCTCAGTCTCTGCAGTAGCTGAGATTACAGGTGCCCACCACCATACCCAGCTAATTTTTTTTTTTTTTTTTTTTTTTTGTATTTTTAGTAGAGATGAGGTTTCACTATGTTGGCCAGACTGGTCTCAAATTCCTGACCTTAGGTGATCCGCCCACCTCGGCCTCCCAAAGTGCTGAGATTACAGGCGTGAACCACCATGCCTGGCTGGAATAAAATAAGTCTTAAGGAAAGGAATGACCAGTTTTTAAGAACTACAATGTAAGTGGTAATAAATTCTAATGGGAAATGAAAAGGATCAATCAAGAAACTTTTCATGAGGAAGACAATATTGACCAAAATCTTCACCTATATATGAGTGAGAATTCTGATAAATAAAATAGTGTAAGGTAAGAAAGTATATTCCAGACTTAAAAAATAGATGAACAAAGACAAAGAGATATTAAGGTATGTGTCAGGTTGATTAGCTGATGCAAAGTGTGATATTGTGGTGGGAAATGACACCTGAATGGTAGTTGTGGGACAGATCAACTGGGAACTGATTGGAGAAAAAATATAGAAATGCACTGTTCTCTAAATATAAACTCACTCATCACCAAAAGATAGTCCATCACTAAGTCAATCTTTTTCATAATTTATGGCAATCATATTTTTTAATTATTTTTAAATTTTATTAGCTATTATTATTCTAGACACTATAATTTAAATTGTGGGAAATACACTGTTGAATGAGAAATTAACCTGTCCTTTAAAATACTTAAAAAATACTGAAGAATACAGACAAGGCAAAAGAGAAAATGCTATAACAAGTAAAAACATAGGAATGCAGTAGAATGGGTAGTTAATACTGACAGGTTATGTACAGGGAACAAGCAAAAGCTTTAGGAATAAATGATACTTAAGCTCATCCTTGAAAATGATGAAGGTAACAGAAAGACACCCCAGGGTTATAGAAGAGCATGGAGAAGGCACAGGAATGGGAACTTTGGGTCCAGTTTAAGGAAAACAAGAACAGAGGGAAATGCTCTCCCCATTCCCCTTCCCTGAGGGAGAGACAGAAACATGGAGAAGGAGGATGGTAGGTAACTAGGATGAACTGGAAGTCTAACTGGATTTGTATATTGGAGAAAGATGACAAAATGTGTTGTGTATGATAAAAAGTTTTCTGTATGGTATTTAAAGCCATAGGAAAGCAATGGAAGAAAAGTGCCATAACTGAACTGATCTAATAACAAGAAGCCTCTGGCAGTAGTCTGAAAAATTCATTCACTCATCCACCTAGTATATAGAGACCCAACATCTACTATGTACAAAAACCTGGGCCAGATGTTGGGAATACCATGAACCACCAAAAATAATCTCTGATCTCATAAATCTTATAGGCTACCAAAAAGACAAATGTTAATAAAATAACCACACAAATAATGTATAATCATAAATAGTAATAAGTATCATGAAAGAACTTTTTAAAATGATTTTATTTGGTTTAGAATGATAAAGAAAGCTCTGAAAAGAAGGAATGTTTTAGTTAAAATGAAAGATGGATAGGAACTAGTGTGGTATGTGTTTGTGCACATTTGGGAGGGCCAGGGAAAAACATTCCAAGCAGAAGAAAGATTTTGAACAAAGATCCCATGGTGTAACAAAGAGACTGTAAGGCAAGTTGCAGCTAAGAGAGCGATGGGAGAATATTGTGAAATGAGTAGAGTCAGGGGCCATGCAGGGAGCCAGGAGACAATTTTGTTTTTGTAGGTTGTTTCTAACATTTTTAAAAGTCACTGAAAATTTATTTCATTTGTAGGGCAATTCATGACATGGCCATCATATACAACATTATATTGAAATTCTTTCCATTTTACCTACAAAATCCTAGAAGTTAAGCTTTATCTAGAGTAAACTGCTACTCCCTAATTAAGAACAACATGGACTATCATAAGGATGATGTGATAATAACAAAACTCTAAATATCTGCTTACAAAACCAAAAAAATTCAAATAGCTTCATGTTTTAGTACTATCAAGCATAAAAGATAGCAGATGATCATAATACTTTTCACATCACAATTACTTTTATTATTTTAATACCTTTCAAATTGCAAAAATTATTACAGATCTAAAATCTTTTCCTTTGACATATTATGGCAAATCAAAAGAATAAATAAATAAAAGAAGGTTATAGCTATTCCAGTTACACACTTTTTATAATCTTCATTGCTTCCTAATGCACAAAACATCACTTCCTTTTTAATCACCATTTCATCAACACATCAATTTATAAAATTGATAATTATGTCTGATAAAGACAGAAGTTAAACATTCTAGTCACAGATAGTTTCTGTAATTCTAGGCATACCAAGTAAAATATAAACTTTTTATTGTGGCTTTTAGATAGCTTTGTAAAAACTTACCACTATGAAAATGTCACTAGCAATTGCCTTTGAGGTGATGACAAAGTCAAGAATAAGGATGGGAGCTGCTCAGAATGTCCAGAAAGCATTGAGCCAAAAAGGAAGTTTTGCACTTTCTTGTTTTCAGCTGGTAAGCTTTACTCTTTTAATCTAATATATCATAGTGTAATATTGTATATGACATAGTATATTGTGTGACCGAGACCTTTTTTCCTGTTGGAAACTTGACAGATACTATATATATACTATATATGTACACATACACACACATATATTATAAAATTGGCAATATTATAAAATTGGCAAGGGAAGAAGAAAGACAAGTGGACAGCTCTGATTCTCTCAAGCATTTGAGTCTGCGGTCAAGAAGGCCAAGAGGCAGAGTTGAGCAGGAGCCGACCACAGGCCACGAGAGTGCCAAAGGGAGGAGCTGTAAAGAAACGCAGTCATTTCAGTTGCCAGAAAGAGAGGCCAAGTGAAGACTGAGAATAGATAAGAGCTTTACTAAGAGTTCTTATGCGCAAAATCTAAAAGCAGAAAGAACAATTTTCAAGGTATTCAGTCTTCATTAATGACATTTTTCCATTAAGTAAATGAAATATTTATTGAGCATTTATTACATGTCAGATTCTGTGTTAACTGATGGGAACTGGAAGTTGAATAATCCTGAGTCTTTAAAAAGCTCACAGTAGTTTGCAGGGGACAGATATGTAAAAAGATAATTTTGATATATTGTATCATGAATTCATCGTATTTTTGTGGAAGCAAGGAGGAATGACACCTAACTTACTTGAGAAGAATTGTTTGAAATTCTTTCTGAAAGAGGGAATGACTGAGATTTAAAAAAAGTGAGAAAGAGTTATTCCAGATAGGGGATGATGACACGAGCAAAGACAGGCACTATGGCGAGGGCCAGTATATAGTGTGGGGAACTATAAGCAGGATTGCTAGAAATTAAGTTATGAGCCAGGGAGTGTGGAAACAGTCAGATGGGTAAGTAAGTTGGCACTAAATCATTAAAAGATGTCACCTTAAGTAGTATGGATTTTATCCTGAAGATAATAATAAACAGTTGAAGGTTTTCTTAAGCAAGCAAGTGACATGACAACAACTGCATTACACACACATACACATACACACATGCGCACACACACACAATGCAGAACCAAAATTTGGTCCTGGATTGAACAGATACGGGTAAACTTTAAAGTAACTGAGCCATCAAAAATGACTGCTAGGATTCTAGAACTTAAGAGGATTTCAGAGGAGAAATACTACTTTAGGGGAAGAATAAAACGATCAGTTCTAGAAGTGATCCATTTCACGTGCCTACTGTCACTAAGGGAAAATTCTCACAAACAGCTGTAATTAAATGAACATGAATCTTTGGGTAGAGTTCACAGCTACGAAATAGAAAAGTTCAGGTCATTAATGTGTTAATGTGCAATGGAAGCATTGCAGAAGAACAGCAGTAGACTGAGGACAATGCCTTTGGGGACGAGTAGCATTTAATGAATGGGCAAAAAAAGAGCAGTCTAAAAACCAACAGGCAAAGGTATGTGAAGAATACTAGGCTATGGAAAGGTTCTGAAAACCCAGAGTGGAGAGATCCCAGAAGGGCCTTCCAAATCAGACCCACTCCAAATATCAATGCTTTCTAGTACCTTACTCTCAATGCTTTTTAAAAATGACAATGTTAATAATAAGAAAATATCTTCTATTCACAAATTCCTTTTGATTTTTCTAATTTTCTATTTCTTTGTTTTCTTGTTCCCATCCTCCTCAGACCCCAAAGTATGCTAACTATAATAGGGTATGTGATGAGACTGCAAATTTGTAACAACAGACCAAGTAAACAACAACCAGGAAGGCGGTAGGAAGTAAGAAGGTTTAAGTGAGAGCTTAACTCTTTACAGTTGCAATAGTTTCAAATTATGATGCAGAAAGTAAATCAAAGTTGGACTTTGTTTGGCTCATTCAGGTTTGATTAAACAGTTAGTGGCTTATCCTTACTCTTCACTTTTCTTTCCTTCTGATGCTCTCTCTTAAATCATTTTGGAGTTTACAGGCTTTTAGGAGCAAGTGGGGAATAGGAAATAAATTCAATTCAAGCAATATATTTATGTAAATGGTGCTTTTATTTTTATATGAAAATTCAAAGCCAGATATTTAAAATGAGTATCACATTTGTTTTGACTGCCAACCCAAAGCAGACCACCATCACTCCTCCTTCTAGTAGTAGCCAAGCATAACAAGAAACACAAGCAACCAAAAAAAACCACACGTTAAACAAATCCTAAGGAATGTATGCAGAAGCTAAATAAACAGTGGAGGTCACCAAACACATGCACTGTCAGGAAAAGGGGAATGAAATCTATGGAAAAAGAGAAACCACCTGCCAATTTCAAATAATTCAACTCCAGGAACTGACTGTGGTGAGCATACTTGCTGATCCTAGACAGTCACTACTCAGACTTTCTATGCTTTGAACATTAGCAACAACAATCTCAAATTTCACACATTGCAGAGCTTAGCACACAGGTGTTATATTCACAATTTCAACTTTGAAAAGTATCCTTGCCCTATTTAGAAAATAGTGAGCTGTTTATGGTGTTTTGAATTTGGGAAAAGCAAAAAGAAAACCTTAAGCTTGATTCTTTGTGTCATTTATATAAAACATATCTATTACTTTTGTTACATTAGTTACAAAATTGACATTATCTGGCAACTATTCCTAAAATATGGAAAGCAATAAAAATCTGACTGGAGTTTTGAAAAAGTTTCAACACAACTGTTCCATGTTTAAGATTTTTCAGTGACACCTGACAGCTTACAAATCCAAGATTGGACCTAAGACTGGAGAAATCAGTAAATTCATCTGCTACATCAAGACTGGCATCAGGAAAGTTTTAGCTGGGAATACAAAAGACCAAAGTTTAAAGATTTACAAGAATCTCCAATGATGGTACAGGCAAAATTTGAAGAACCAAGCTGAGGTGGCACAAGGTCTTAAAAAGCAAGTAAGCGAAGTGACAACACATCTGGGAGGCCATTGATACTAGACATCTGAACAAAGAAGAAATGGATTCTTGGAATGCTATTGTGCCACAGTTATCCTGGAACTACTCACCTGACTGAAATCCTGGGAACTGAAGTATCTGGGGTAGAAATTTCAGTCATGAGAATAAGAGGCAAGAGCATGGAATAGTCTAAGCACTTTCTGGATAGACAAACTTCCAGGATAACTCAAGTGACAGGTCTCTAGCAAAATTCCAGTAATATAAAGTGGCCATAAGTGAGGAATTGAGGTTTAGAAATCAGTAAGGGTCATTTTGTCAGAATGGAACTCAAAAAGAAAGTAAGCTGAGATCGAGGAACAAGAAGAGAAGCTCCAGTGTTTACTCTAGAAATTTAAATCCCAGCCCGTATTGCACTAAATATGATTTGGGTATAATGAGGGAGTCTAAAGCTACTGCTTCGTGGGTAAGACTCTCAGGAAGGGTTCTCAAATATTCAGGCTTAGCAGTGAGCCTCAACAGATGGGAGGGAAGGGAGTGATTTCTGGAAAAGTCTGACTACTTTCTTCTTCTAACACTGCTGTTAGGTAAGATGTCATTAAAGCACTCAACCATGAAGAACAAGGGAAGAGAAGAGGGTAAAATGAAGTTAGAACACAGCCTGACTACTCAATTGGTAACACTCACTTCCCTAAGTGTGCTAATCATCCTCAAGGCTTTGCTACAGAAAACGGGAATCTAAGATTGGATAGGCTGTTATCTTTGTGCTCTCTGAAATTGCTCAACAAACCTTCCCACTAATTGGATATTCAAAGTCTGCTAGAATCCTAAAAGTGACAGAGAACTCACTCTTTTAATGGGTGGTTTACTAACCCTTTAGAACACTCTGTTGAAATATTTTTCTTTAAACTCAGCCCAAGTGCATCTCTTTAAGGCTTAGACTTTATTGGTTCTCATTTTATCCCCTAGAATCAAATAAAATGGGCTCTAATTACTCTAATAAGTTTCTCTGCATCCTATTCACTATCTTATGAATGCCTTGCAATTTGTCTGATACCTCTTAAAATTTATCAACTAGGTGAGAAACTCCAATCTAGTGAGTAAAAAGTAGAATGGGAGTAGTGTCTCGACTCTCTTTCATAAAATAGTTGCAAAAATAAAGCTTTAAAAAAGAGCAAAGGCTAGACATGGTGGCTCATGCCTGTAATCCCAGCACTTAGGGAGGCCGAGGAGGGAGGATTGCTTGAGCCCAAGAGTTCAAGAACAGTCTAGGCAATACAGTGACACTTCATCCTATAAAGAATAAATAATTAATTAATGTTTAAAAAGGAATCAGGTTGTCCTCTTAGCAATGTAATACTGATAACTAAATCAACTATAATGTCCACATCTTCTAAGACAGTATCCATATACAGTGAAATAGATGGAAAGGGAGTGATTTTTTAAATGATACTTGTTAATTATAGAAATTTGGGACATTTGGAAAAGAATTAAGAAAATTTAAATCATGTATTACTCTAGCAGGGTGTGGGCATGGAAGATGATTACTAAAACAACACGACACAGTTGGGCTAACACTCATGATGAGTAGAGTAGTACATCACAAACAGGTTTTTTGTTTGTTTGGTTGATTCTTTTGATTATAAGTGATAGAACCATATAGCCATAAATACCGCCATCACAGACTACCATATAGCCATGAATATTTTTGTTTTTCTTGAATTGCTTTGTATGCAAAGGAGCTTGCTCATCGCAAATGTAAGTCACTGAAACAAATGGTGAAAAACCAAAAACAGAAACAGGGCTAAAGACTGGGCTTTTTTTTTTTTTTTTTTTTTTTGATTTTTTTGAGACGGAGTCTCGCTCTGTCTCCCGGGCTGGAGTGCAGTGGCCGGATCTCAGCTCACTGCAAGCTCCGCCTCCCAGGTTTACGCCATTCTCCTGCCTCAGCCTCCCGAGTAGCTGGGACTACAGACGCCCGACACCTCGCCCGGCTAGCTTTTTGTATTTTTTAGTAGAGACGGGGTTTCACCGTGTTAGCCAGGATGGTCTCGATCTCCTGACCTCGTGATCCGCCCGTCTCGGCCTCCCAAAGTGCTGGGATTACAGGCTTGAGCCACCGCGCCCGGCCAAGACTGAGCTCTTTATCACACACACAGAGTTACCCTTCAGCTAATCAGTACTCTTTGGGCTTGGATGTTCAACTAATTATGATCTACTTAACTACATTATCATCTCTTTCTCATTTCTTTATCTTATTTGGGCTCTCATGGGAAATCTTTTCAATTACTTTACATATAGACAATCTACAACAAGTTTTTTTCTTTTCTCCTTAGTCAAAACAGACAGTGTGGTTAGTTGGACCAAAGATTTTCTTTGTGAACTCATGGTTGCTTCTAGTGAACACTGCTTTCCTTTTTTAAGTCATAAGTCATCCCTTTATTTATCTGTTCTGGTCACAATTTTGTAAGTTTGAGCACCCACCTACCTTTCTCTCTTTTTCTCTCTCTTCCCTCTCCCCTTCTTTCTGTTTAAATGGAGATTTTAGTATCTATCCTTTGCACAATTCTTTGGGCAACATTTCTGCTCTCCACATTTACTAAAAATTTCCAGACTGCAGTTTCACAAACCTCATTTACAAATGTTATCAACTTACTGGGGGATAAAATTTGTTCATGCTAGGTTTGGAAACAAGGAGCTGCTTTTTTAAGATCCTTTCCCTAATGTGGATTTGGTTTCCTTTTTAACAGCATTTGTTTAGTATGTTTTCAATCCAAAGATTGTTCTTTCTGATTTAAAAATATATATAATAGTCAAAATAGAGCTAGAAACACTGTCTGTTAGTCATTGATTACATCTCAA
Organism: Colobus angolensis palliatus; assembly: GCF_000951035.1. Taxonomy (NCBI): domain Eukaryota; kingdom Metazoa; phylum Chordata; class Mammalia; order Primates; family Cercopithecidae; genus Colobus; species Colobus angolensis. The sequence continues at coordinate 3,057,994 of NW_012117411.1, read as the reverse complement.
GCATAAGATCTATCATTTCCTTGTTCTTTCTTCTTACTTTGAATATGAGGACATTTGTATTGAAACAATATTTGCGGCACGCATACTGTGCTGTTTTTTATCTGGACTTACCATTCAGGTGGCTAGTGTGGGAGTCATAACAGAGATTATGGAATGGGGCTAATCCCTCCCACCACCAAACTAATCTAGTCCCCACCACTCACTGTATTAAATATGTTGATTTGCATAATTGTTGCATTTGTTTACTTAGAAAAATGTAAATTAAGTAAAATTTCCTATAAAATGATTACACATAAAATGAGTTTTGATATTCAGTGGTCTATCACACATAATCAAATACATTTTAAACGGTCTTGATCTGTACTGTTCAACATGTTTGCCATTAGCCACATGTACCCATTTATATTTAAATTCCTTAAAATTAAAGACATTATGAAATTCATTTCCTCAGTGACATTGGCCACTTTCATGGGCTCAGTAGCCACATGTGGATAGTGGCCATTGTGTTGAATAGCAAAGAGTATGGAACATTTACATCATCACAGAATGTTCCATCGGAAAGCACTGTTCTAAACATTCAAAATGAGATGCCTATTTGATTTTCTTCAAATATAGTTTTCTTTTCTGAAATTTCCACATATACTAATCATTGATTTAACAAGTGGATATATAAACAACGATGCAAGAGCTGGGCATGGTGGCACACACCTGTAGTCCTAGTTACTTCAGAGGCTGAGGTCGGAGGACGGCTTGAGCCCAGGAGTTCGAGGTTGCAGTGAGTTATTATTGTACTACTGCATTCCAGCCTGGGAAACAGAGCAAGACTCTGTCTCTAAAAAACATAGTAAATGAAATACTTTTTTTAAAAAAAATACAACAATGCATATACTGCATCTTGGATGAACTATTTGCAAGTTATAATGAATGTATTCATTCATTCTTGTATCATTTGCTACAAAAAGACAACTAATACATGTAAACAAATTGTAGTGCTTCAGATCATAGGACTTAGTGATGACAGTTAATCTGAATTCCCAAGACATTTACTGCAAAGCCCTTTCTATTAGCACATCAGGTAGCACATTTAGTAGTATTTGGCAACCAGTTACTATTACAGAGAAGCTATGATAATCAACTCAGAATGCATATGTCTGATTTCAACTCAAAAGGAAAACATCAGTTCAAGGATTATGATGTAGAAAGATACTATGCTCAGAACCGGGTGCGGTGGCTCACGCCTGTAATCCCAGCACTTTGGGAGGCTGAGGAGGGTGGATCATGAGGTCAAGAGATCCAAGACCATCCTGGCTAACATGGTGAAACCCCGTCTCTACTCAGAATACAAAAATTAGCCTGGCGGCGCGGTGGTAGGCACCTGTAGTTCCAGCTACTCAGGAGGCTGAGGCAGGAGAATCGCTTGAACTCGGGAGGTGGAGCTTGCAGTGAGGCAAGATCGTGCCACTGCACTCCAGCCTGGGTGACAGAGTGAGACTCTGTCTTTAAAACAAACAAACAAACAAACAAACAAAAACAAAACAAAACAAAATAAAAAACATGCTGAAAATGAATGCCCAGAGCTGAGTTTTATTTCTGTCCTTCAGTGCTTTAGTGTGTGTGTTTTGTTTGTTTGTTTGTTTTTTTAGACGGAGTCTCATTTTGTCCCCAGGCTGGATTGCAGTGGCCCACAGTCTCGGCTCACTACAACCTTCGCCTCCCGGTTCAAGCGATTCTCCTGCCTCAGCCTCCCGAGTAGCTGGGACTACAGGCACGTGCCACCGCGCCCGGCTCATTTTTGTATTTTTAGTAGAGAGGGGGGTTTCGCCATGTTGGCCAGGATGGTCTCTGATCTCTTTACCTGGTGATCAGCCTATCTTGGCCCCTCAAAGTGCTGGGATTACAGGCGTCAGCCACCGCGCCCGGCCGTGTTTGTTCTTTTAAGACAATTCTGACATGCACAAATAGAAACCATAGCTAACTTCTGAGTAGCTCATGCATTTTTTTTTGAGCTAGAAACTGTTTTTAATATGTCTGTGAAGAATTGAAAAGAAATTGGCAAAAATAAGATTAATAAAACAGAGTGGGGAAAGTTAAAATAGTCTAAGAAACAGGTTGAGGGAAAACATGGTAGCATCCAGCCTAGTGCCTTGCAGATAAGTAAAGTACTGAAAAATCAAGGGAAAGGAAGGGAGGGAGTGAAGAAGAAAGAAAGAAAAGAAGACAAAGGGAGGAGAGAGAAGAAATGGAAGATGGCAAAGTCACAAGATAATGCCACAGGAGAATTTTAAATTTCAGAAAGAAACCTAGTTAGATGTACAAAATGAAAAGCACCTCATGAGAAATAATACAAAACAGAATAAAACAAGTTGCCTAAAGTTTGAATTTTATTCATGATATAAATACATACAAGTGAAGAGTAGTTTTGATATTCAGCCAAGAAAAAAAAAAAAATCCACCTCAGAAAGATAACACATATAGCAGGACACAATCATGGCCAAACAGAATAATAAATATACCAGAAATAAGGGCTAACAATGGTTAAGTAATGACCCATACATTAAAAGGGAAAGTATAATAGTTCACAAAATCCAACAGAGCAAACTCTTATTGTGATCAGACAACCACAATGAAATTGTTATTAGAAGCTAAATAATATACAATGAAACAGAGAAGCCAAACTTTAAAGATACTCAAAGCAGATAAAAGAAGAAACTTTTCTTTGTGCTTGAGGTGCGTTCAAGCTAATGAAATCATCATAAACATCATTTTAAAACTCAAAGATAGGTATGATTATACTTCAGCATTCACAGAGAACTGGTGCAACAGCAGGAGGGCTACTAGACCTTTAATTTAAAAAAATAAATCACTAGAGGAGAACTTTTCATTTCCTAACCTGTTTTTCCTCTCAACATAACTTGAGTCAGTAGACACCTTCCCAACAATAACTGCAGCTTATTAAGACAGTCTCAATAAAGGAGGGGTTGTAAAGGTTCGGATAGAGGAAGAAATGAAAATCTCCAAGGTAAAAAGTAATTCCCAAGTTCTCCCCTTTCAACCTCCCCCCACATTCCTCCCATCAAGATTCTAGAGCTATAACAAAGCAATTTTCTTATCTCCCTGATACAGTTTTTGATTGCCACTGAAACTATTTCATGTGTACAAATCATTTGCTTTCTTTTCATTTTTGAGAGAACTAAAGAAGGAGAATAAGGAAATAATGCTAAACAATTAATGTAGGTAACTGATGTTTTTCATAGGATATAAAAATCATCTAGTCAGACTTAAACAAATATGAGGACACTGAGACCGAGAAAGATTATATAACTTTCTCAAGATGATATAATTAGTATATTAAGTAGTATAAAAAGTTAAGACCCGTGACATGAATCCCTGTCAACATTCCTCCCTTTGCACTACAGGATCCCAACTGGTACCTCAGTTTCACCATAGCAACTGATAACATATTTACATTGCACTAGACAACTAGAAAAAGACAAATGTGCATTCACTTTAAAACACAGAAGCTTGGGAATTACAACCCAGTTACACTCACTACTGGGTGATTAATATTTTATATTGCTTTTTAAGCTCCAGAAAACAGCAAGTTTTTAAGTGAAGGCTTGTGAAGATATACAATAGATAAATCTGACTAAACAAATCTAACTTACTTACTGAAGATAAGTAACCTTGTGGGTTCCTTGAACCATGACTCCTCCTCATTCCTGTATGGATGCCTAGGGCCTGACATGATACATGACACATCGCAGGAGCTCAATAAATATTTGTTGAATGAATGAATAAATAAATAAATGTGATTTTCATTGCTAAGCTGTTCAAATTAGGTAAAAACCAAATCAAAACAAAACATAAAATGCTAGCTACACAATCACTCTAAAGACATGAATTAGATATATTAGGGCATTATACTAAAACAAAAATTAGGCATGAATGGCTACTTAAAATTTTAGAATTGAAGGCTTCTAAGCAATGGTTTTTAAAAATAACTAATGTAAGCTCGCTGTGGTGGCTCAGGCTTGTAATCCCAGCACTTTGGGAGGCTGAGGCAGGAGGATCACTTGAGGTCAGGGATTTGAGATCAGCCTGACCAACATGGTGAATCCCTGTCTCTACTAATAATACAAAAAGTAGCCGGGCGTGGTGGCATGTGTTTGTAATCCCAGCTATCCGGAAGGCTGAGGCAGGAGAATTGCTTAAATCCGGGAGATGGAGGTTGCTGTGAGCCGAGATCACACCACTGCACTCCAGCCTGGGCGGCAGAGTGAGACTCCATCTCAACAAACAAACAAACAAAAAACCAAACAAAGAAACAACAACAACAACATAACTAATGTGGACAACTGAGTGAAGATTTGATAACCTTATTCAGAAATCTAGAATAAAATATTTGGACAAATGTTAGTCAAGTAAAACTGAAAGGAAAAAAAATTACTGGACCATAAGTCTGAAAATACAGCTTCTACTTTTGACTCCACAATGATCTGCACATTTAACCTTTCTGTTTTCTTGTTTGTAATATGAAAAAGTATACCATCGTCAAGGGTTTTTATTTTAATACACAAAGATACCGTGGCAGCTCATCACCAAATACGGCTCCCAGCAGTTCCTTTGGCTCTTCCCATGCTGCTCCTCCAACAAGAGATGGAGTCTATTTCCCCTCCTTTCTACCTGTGCTACCCTCGTGACTTGCCAGAAACAATAGAAAGTGGAGGAAGTGCTGCTTTGCCAGTTCTGGGCCTAGCTGTTAAGAGGACTGGCTGCTTTTTCCTCCCCTCTAGGTAGCCAGGTGCCATGCTGAACTGAGACTGGCTCTATGCTGAATAATGACAGACAACATTGGGAAAGAGAGGCCACAGAAGAGCACTGAGAAGTTGACTATGACGTTGAAGCCTTCTTGGAAGGTCAAGCCTAGTCCCACCTCCAGATGAAGCCAGCCACGACATGAGTGATCCCAGCCTATTACTAGGTGGAACAGAGAAGCCACCTAGCCAGGACCTCCCTCAGTTCATAGGATCATGAGAAATAAATTGTTGTTGCTTCAGGCCACTAAGTTTAGCATGGTTTTTTAGGAAGCATTAAATAGATAGTGTATTTGAACCTTTGGAAGAGTCAAGCAATTTGGAAGCATCAAGCAATTTGGAAGAGTCAAGCAATGTGGAAAAATAACAGAATTTTCCTGAAAATGCAACAGTCAAGAACCAGCCGCATGTGGTGGAGCATGCTACTTAGAAGGCTGAGATAGGAGGATCACCTGAGCCCAGGAGGTCAAGGTTGCAGTGAGCCATCATTGCACCACTGCACTCCAGCCTGGGCCACACAGTGAGACCCTGTCTCAAAAAAATAGATAAATAAATAAATAAAAAAGAAAAAAGAAAGAAAATATCACAGGCAACTGTAAACAACTGGAAATACTGAAATATGATTAAAATACTACTACAATAATTGGCTTTTAAAACAGTTTATATTCCTGTTGAAAGTTAGACAAGGATGGTTCTCAGATTGCTTTTTTTCCTTCCTGCCTGGAAATTCGTATCAGTGATGTTTATAAGAATAACATTACTCCCATAGGAATACCCAAGATTATGCAAATTCTTACAATCATAAAAAAGTATATTGAAATACAAGTAATAAGGTTATCGATATCAATTCTAATTTTTATACATATAACTATACCTATTTAATTACTGCACCGTTACCATCATATTCCCTTTCTTAGTATCAAATTACTTAAGTCACATGTCACAGATAAGCAATACCCATATGTTCACCTATTTTAGTTTAAGTTGCTTTGCCACTTAACTAAAGCTTGGAAAGATGATCTTGAGTTTTTTGGTGGGTTTATTTTCCTTTGATTTATTTGACTATGATTGTCGTTATTGTCATGATTACTTATTATTAAAATCTTAATTTCTGTTACTCAATACATTTGGAAGTGGAAGGCAGAATTCACTTGCCTTGTAAAATTGTCATCTTTCTAATACAAAAATGAGAAGATATTTTAATATGATAATTTGATCTAATGCTATACAAAACAAGGCTATGAGTTAAGCTTTTCAAAAATAAAAAAATTATTTAAAAATATGAGCAGCAATTTTTTTCACAATATGAGTTTTTTCTATATAAATGAAACTTCCTTTAATAAGAAAGAACTTATAAGAAAGAAACTGAGAAGAAACATGATATTCATAAAAAGAAATTATGATTTTGTTTTAATCAAGGGGATAAAAAGTAGAGAACTTAACCTTTAAAGGAATATTCTGATTAAATTTTAAAGAAATAAATATTCATTTTTATTGGTGTTAATTCACATCTATGCTTTTTCTGGTATATACTTAAGATGAACAATATGGTTTTGATATACATAGTGAAACAGTTTTGACAGTCAAACAAACATATCCATTCATTTCTGTAGTTACCCTTTTTTGATATTTGTGGTAAGAGCACCAACAATCTAGTCTTAACAAATTTCCAGTATATGGTAGGTACTATAACTAGAGTTCCTCATACTGTATCTCAGATCTCCAGATTTATTCATCCTATATATCTACAACTTTGTACCCTTTGTCTTAAATCTCCCACTCCTTGCCCTTGATAATCACCATTTTCTCTCTCTCTCTCTTTTTTATAGATCTCATATATAAGTGAGATCAAGCAGTATTTCTTTTCTCTGTTTGGCTTACTTTCCCTGGTATAGTGTGCTTCAGGATCATCCATGCTGTTCCAAATGGCAGGATTTCCTTCTTTTTAAGGCTGAATAATATTCCACTGCATACATACCACAATTTCTTTATCCATTCATTGCTGGTGGACACTGAAGTTGTTTCCATATCTTGGCTCTTGTGAATAATGCCACCATGACCATGAGAGTGCAAATATAATATATCCTTTTTAAAATACTTAATTCCACATGCTAATTTCCTTAAAAATCTATCACAATGATATGGAAGATCATATCCTATTGAAATTCTTAGAGGTAGTCTATTTAAATAGAAATGTTTTAAAATGTGTATTGAAAATCTGCAATGTGTTAAATCCAAGACACCCACTTTCTATACCTTATCTTGTTTAATCTCACAATTCTTGGTGATAAATACTATTTACCACCATTTGAAAACTAAGAAGACTAAAGTTGAAAATGTTTTGTTGCAAAAGACCCAAGGTAAAACTACTAAGGGTCAGAGTAGAGTTTTAAACAAGAGTCAGCCTAATTATAGTACCCGTGGTTTTCTCACTGTTTTACAGTGCTTGGGTTCATGTTTTAAAAACTGTAGATTTGATTACATTGCAGGGCTCTAGAGCATGGTATTCAAACTTCTTTGTGATCTAGCATTATCTTCCTTTTTCCAGTTTTATCATCTGTTTGACCTAATCCCTTCTCCCATTCCTTCCTCAAACATCCCACATTCTAGTGAGTTAAAGATGGATGAAGAGATAATTTCAGTAAAAGTTGTAGGTGCAATGACAAAGATACATTTAGTATATTCTTGGAATAAATGACATAACTATTGGGAATGAGGATGAGAGTGAGGGGAGGGGCTTTCAGGGAAAGCTGATTTGGATCTTGGTGCATTGAGGGATGGCTAAGTTGGTGAGATGGGCATTTTAGGCATAAAGCAGAACATGTGCAGAACACAAAATGGTGTGGTGTATGCAAAAAAATACATTGCCTGTATCAATAAAACACAAAATTCAAGGTAGGATGGCGAGGCAGAACAGACAGGCAGCTATCAAGCTCATAGAAGGTCTTCTCTACTGTGGGAAGGATTCTGGATGTATACTAAACAATGGGAAACTGTTAGGGAGCTTTTAAGAGAAGAAGTGGTAGGGTCAGATTCATTTTACACGAATCACTCTGAAGCAATGTGGGAAATAAATTGTGTGTAAGGAAGTAGGCTGGTGTCAAAAGTAAGGACAAGGAGACGGTTAACCATAAGATCAAACCAATAGTTTGATCACGAGATGTACCTTAACTACTTCTATAGCAAGTTGTGTGGGATATAGAGAGGTGGGTAACAGAGCTGCAGATTATCCATATGCTGTTACTTTCCCCAAAGTCCAAAAGGTGCTTCCATGAGATTATTTACTTTCTTCAGCTGGAAAACTCGATTTTTACTGGTTTTATAAGTACAAGACACTTCACCAACAGTGCCTGAAAATCATTAGTAAACCACATCTACACTTCCAGAGGCAATAATGTTCTCTTTGTGCATTGCACAATATACACAATGGCAAATGGTTCTAGATATGGTTAGGAAAAAGACTTAGTATTTATGACTGATAAATACAGAGGGTGGAGCAGAAGGATGACCAAGAGTTGGCTTCATTAGTTAAACGAATGTTTTTGCTATAAATTGAGCTAAAGAATTTGGGGTAGGAAAAGTTTTAAATGAATGCAGTTTGGGGTTCAGATAGCTTAAAATTCTTGAGGAATATCTTAGTGAAATGTTTACTGGACATTGAATATGTACACATTTGAAACTCAGGGGAAAGGTCAGAGATAGACTATAGAATGAGAAGAATAGCTGGCAAAAAAGTAGGATTAGGGAAACATCAAGATTTAAGGGAGATATAGAAATAGATTCCCACAAAAAGACCAAGAATAGAGAGGCAGAATGAGAATCAGGGACAAATGTTGCCAAAGAAAGCAAGGACAAGAGACTTACTAGTTGTCAACGCATCTCTTGGTCCAGAAAGTAAGACCAACTGAGAAAATCTTTCTTACTCAAATTTTAATCCCTGGCATAGGTCTTGCCACCAAGAAGGTCCTCAGTCAATGATTGCTGAAGGAATATACAAATAAACTGTTTTGTTTGTTTGTTTGTTTTGAGACCGAGTCTTGCTCTGTCGCCCAGACTGGAGTGCACTGGCACAATCTCTGCTCACTGTAAGCTCCGCCTCTCGGGTTCACACCATTCTCCTGCCTCAGCGTTCCGAGTAGCTGGGATTACAGGTGCCCACCACCACGCCCAGCTAATTTTTTGTATTTTTAGTAGAGATGGGGTTTCATCATGTTAGCCAGGATGGTCTTGACCTCCTGACCTCGTGACCTCGTGATCCACCCGCCTGGGCCTCCCAAAGTGCTGGGATTACAGGCGTGAGCCACCGCGCCCAGCCACAAATAAACTTATTTTATATCATTTTGCTTTTGAAGAGAAGGTGGTGATGTGATGGAATAGAAAACGGTTGTGGAAATACCTACAATGTACCAGATTGTGTGTCAGGAGACTTCAGATACTACCTCAGAGAAGAGATAGTATCCACATTGTCCTGATAGCAAACAAAAAAATCAGAGGACTTAAATGCAGCTTAACTTCTCAGTCAACAACTAAATCTAACATAAGGTTCCTGTTTCTAACATAAGGGACCCTAGTTCTTCCATCTCTGTCCAGTGACTGACTAGTTTTTGACAAATAGGAAATCTCTTAATTTATGTGCAATTTACAGGAAATTGGAATAGATGTTCTCCAACATCATTTCACATTCAAAACTGTTATTTCCTTTATATTAGTCATAGTTCATTTCCCTGATGTGTGTTTTCTACCTTACCAGACTTCAAATTCTCCAAATAAATATGGACTCAGTTTTTTTCTTCTGGAACTATATCATGAGAATTTTGAAGATAACAGAAGCTCAGTATTTATTTTTAACAAACAGACAAGTATTTTTAAAGTGACTTGTTATTAAACAGTTTAATTAGCTCAAACACTAAGAAAAGGCACTTAACATAAGTCTCTTAGACTTGCAAAGAAGACAAAGGCTCTTACTTAAGACACTACAAAAAGATCATCTGAAAACTAACATGACAGCTATCAATGATGAAAAAGCAGAAAACGAAGCAAGAATGCCAAAGGAACTGATTAAGGATTACTCTTAAAAGCTTCCCATATTCAGCATATTTAGATCAGCAAGATGAAACACATTATAGAGTACTTAAATAATATCCTGATGCTGCACACCACAGCTATCAACTATACTTTGCAAAAATTTGAGAGAGGTGAAATGCCTTCACTGTGAGAGACCAGAAAGCAGACTTTATCTAAGATTTAACTGATCATCTTAAAGAGACACCACTGCGACATGAAAGTCAGCTTAGCTTTTATACAGAAGTCTGGAATACATCACACTAATCAATCAATTTTCAAACCTCTAAAAAGGTACCATGAGCTATAGTCATGCTTTTTTTGAAGCAGACCTATATAACATTTGTCTATGACAGAAATAGCATTTACAAATGTCCTGGAGTCAGAACACACAATATATTCAGAAGTGCATAAGTCCTTCTATTTAACTTTATCTGATTGTCTTACCAATAAGATTTTTTTTAAAGTTGCACATGGCTAATCCAGTGTGTCACTTACTTGAACTAGTGGCTCACTGTCAATCTGAAGAGATTTATAGGTGGTGCCTGAAGGAATACGTTCAATTGAGATGTTGTTAATATCACATTTAAGAAAAAATGGAAAAGTAAGAACATATCACAAAAGCTCACTACCGGGAAGAAAGAAAAATGATTTGACCTATATGTAAATATGAGAATATGGTACTACAAATTTACCTATGGTTTTTGAATATATAGGGAGAATACCAAATATCAAGACCAATAAATGTCTGATCTATGTGGTTAGAATTAAGGAATCTGATCTATGGGGTTAGAATTAAGGAATTCTAATTTCAGCTTATAGAAGAGAAATATGGAGAACAGAATATTAACAATTACATTTAAATGTATTATTTGGCATAAAAAAATTAGTTGTCATCTAACGGCTGTCACCACTCAGATATAACCCTTCTACCATTTTGCTCCTGGCTAGTTCTTAATCATCCTTCTATCTCAGCTTAATTGTAACTTTCTCAATTTGGTACTCTCCACATTCCTTTCTCATAACATCTTATTATTTTTCTGTAGAGCACTTATTACAGCTTGTAATTACTTACTATTTACTTTCATGTATTAAGCAGCTACCATAAGCCAAATATTGTGCTAGGTAAATGATGTACTTCACCATTGAGTTGTAAGCTAAAAGTGGGCAAGCACTGTATTTTCATAAGTCCAATATGCTAAGGCCAAGTAAAATGAATGAGTAAGTGAAGGAAGGATGAGACGGAGGGATTATTTTCTTTCTGATAAGGATCAGAACAAAGTACAATCATTTAATGAGTGTGTGTGCCCCAGGAAGTATCAGACATTTATAGTTGTTTAATTCCCCCACCCACATAGAGTAGATAGTATGAAACTTATTTCATCAAACAATAATTTGAGGATTAGTGAAGGTAAGTTACTAGCCCAAGGTCAACAGCTGATCATTGGCTAAAGTAAAATTCACACCGAAATCTGTGCATTTTAACACCAATATATTTGCTCTCTATCCTACCACGTTTCTAGATCTAGAATTTCATGAAAATATACATGTGTCAAGAGGCCATTTCAAGAGTCTGTTATTTCCCTGACAGCACATTATCACTTGAAAGAACAAGCATTAAAGTGCTTCCCAGGTTCTGCTGGGAAAATAGGTAATTTTTGATTATTAATGTTTTCCAATTTTATTTACTCTCAAAATGTAGATAATAAAAATCATTGGTTGACTGCCATAAAACAAATCCTGAAGCCTTTTATCAGATATTATTTAAAAGCATTTTAAGAAATAACATTGTGTTTAAGAGTAAACTCTTCTCATTTAAAAAATATCTTTGTATCAAAATTATATGTGTACCTTTAAAAAATTAAACCAACTTGTGTTTTAAATGAACAGAGATATTAAGTTCAAAAAGTCATAAATATACATTTTAATTATTTAGTATGATTCCTGAATATTTTGTTCTTTTAAAAATATGCATCCCTCTATGTACTTCCAGGGGTTTCATTGTATTTAAAAGGAGCAGTGGTTGTTTTTTTAATCATAAAGAAATATCATAGCCTTTTATTCCATGTAAAGCTGTTCCCAAACACATTATTTAACTGATGTGCATTACAGAAAATATTTTGCTTTGGAAACACTTCAAACAAGGCAAATTCCACAGGAGACAGGGCTACTGACTAACACATCACAGCGGTATGACCTCTTGACCGAAACTTTTCTGAATGTGCATCACAAAAGACCCTTGACACCTGTCATTTTTAGAGATTAATAAAAAATTTCTAAAGAATACCACAATGCTGCTTGAGTAGAAATAGAAGAAATTATATACTCACATTTCAACAAATTTTACACCTTACCTCAAGCTATATATTTGAATTCTGATCTGTTCTTATTTGTTTTAAAATCCAAAAAACTTGTCATACTAATGTGGCAGGCCTGATTAAGTTCATCACTTTCCTAGCCTGTCTCCAACACAAATGCAATTTTCATATGCCTAAAGAACAAATCCTCCACATCAGGCATCATACTTTCCCTGAGTAAGCCAAGCCCATTTTAATGTTTTGAATAAAAGTATGCACGGAGGAAGAACATATGTTTTTGGTTAAGTGTATCAGAAAACCTGCAGTAATCATATCAACCTAACGCTATTGAGTTTCAAAGCTAGTGTTTGCTTACAAAGCTTACTGATATTTGCAAATGAATAATTTAATGGAAAATCTGAACATTTGTAATTAGCTAAAATTCGAGCATTTCTGGAATCAGGCAGAATACTTTTTCATATATTTACTTTTATATTAATTTGCAATTTAGTACATAAATGCAACCTGCATATCATGTATATGTATGATGATAAAGTGAACTGTATTTTTAATAATAGGAAGGCCTTCTCAATAGAATAATAATGACATTTATATGGATTCATTTGTAAAGTAAATTTTTGCAACATAAATCATTTCTGTTAATCTAGATTTAGTTATATCAGACTTAATGGAATACAGGTAGACATGCATATAGCAATTTCAAAGTATATAACACATTTGAATACAAGTAAAATTATATGGATTGAGATTATAACTAATTAAACCTAGGTAGCTGAAGTGAATTACTTATATCATTGGCAAAGCAGGGACTGAAACTATGCATTCTAAGCACTGGTGAGTATTCAAGATTCTATTCAAAGAGAGGTTAGTGATGATAAATGAAGGCTGAACAAACAGTGGCTCAGGTTCACAGAATGACCCATCCATCTGTCAGATACATACAGTTTCTAGTACTTATAGGACCAAAACTCATCCACTTTGCAGAAAAAAGTGGTCTTATAGGGAACCGTGTTTTGGGAGGAGGGAGAGTGGGATATGTACAAGTGTACATTACACTGATTATTTACATTTAAATATAATTGTAAAGTAAGTTGACATTTATGGAAAAAATGAATTATTTGGATTTTCAATTTAAAAATAAATGAATGCAACATTTTATACATTTTAGTTTTTTTAATAAAACAATACTTGCACAAATATAAGCCATATTTAACCTTGATATTTTTAGATCCTCTATCTACTTAAAGAAACTTTCCTTACATATATTTAAGTTCCTAAAGTATTTTTTAAATAATGTGAACAAAATAATAATGATAGCAAACACATATATATATAGTTCTAAATGTGTCATTGTTCTACACTGTTCTACATTATAACTCATTTAGTTCTCACAACAATGCTGTGGGGACAATACTATTATTATTTACATTTGGAGATGAGGAAACTGGGGCATCAAAGTTGAAAAGAAAGTATAATACTGCTATTAAAATACTTGCAGATAATGCTAAAGTATGCAATTTGTAATTCTTTCCCTGTAGTTTTCTAATATTTTAGTAAATATTCACCAAAAATGTTCCATTCTAGTTTTTTTTCACAGAGTACAAAATTTTATCCTGCTCTGTTTCTGAAAGAAGTTTAACAGTGTAATCAGTGTACTATAAAATAAAACTTTTAACTTTTTAAACTAGCCTCAAAAAATAAAATTGCAATTATAAGAAAATGGCAGGAAGGTTTGTGGTACTAATTAAATACCGAATTTACCCTCACAAACTATGAATATAGCACTGTGTGTAAAGCTGCTTGTCAAATGGCCATTTCTTATCTAGAAAGTGGAATGGCTAAGTAATTGTATATTTCTCTATAGCTGTACTACCAAATATTAACATGAAAAGGCTAGCGGCACCACTATGGGTGTAGCAGGAAAGGACAACATCGGGAATAGAAAAAGGCATTAACTTAACTTTAAATTTCATTTTTCCCTGTTTAAATTAGATTTCTTACATTATTTAAATGTAACTTTATTACATTTACTATATTATGGTGACACTTCAAGTACAGCTATTGTATGAGTCTGCCTGCGCCCCAGGTACAATATAAACTAAAGCTTATAACTCAGCTTTGAAAATTAGCTCATGAATCAAAGGAGATATAAAGTCTAAGCTTCAAAACCCATCTTTATTTACCAGATTTGCAAGAAATCCATTTGGATTTTATTAATATCAGTAGTTATTTTAAAAAATCAAATTTTGATTTTCTTTACACTCTTAACTATTCCATTTGCTAGAGACTGCGTTTCTCAGCTATTTATATCATGCCAAAACATTTACAACTAAAATACAAATCATAAAATTACCAATAATGGATTTTAAAGGCATTTCCCCTCCAAGTTCAAAACATACTACATGGACATTGCAATGAACTTGGCCACTGAAAATTTATTTTATACTCAATCTATAAGTGACAGTGAACAGAGTAAATACATTTTAAGGAACAATTTATGAAGGTTAACCTACCTTAAACTTTTTTTTTTCATCTGCTAGAAATCACTATGAAATGTTTCATTCTAGCTCTCAGATGCATTCATTCATTTGCATTCAACAAAATTTATTCTGAATCTATCGTATTCAAAACTCTGAGATAGAACTTGGGAGAATGGTCCTTCCCAGAGTAAATGAATGTGAAACAAATAATTGCATGTTCTGAATGTTATAAAAGGAATCTACCCAAGATGGGTATGCGTTTGTGTATGGGTGGGGGGGTAGGTACATAGAGACTCCCTGAAATGACTTTAATTCTCAGATTCAAAATATGAATAGGATTCCACGTGTGAAGAGTGAGGGTTAGGGAGCTGGGAGTTAGGAGGAAAATGTTAGTATGGTGTACTTGTGATCCAGGAAGAAAACAGCTTGTTAGGAGATCTAAGGGAGACAAGAGAGAATTTGGTTAACTATAATTGCAGAAAAAGGTTCAATTTGGCTAGAGCAGCAAGAGAATGGGACAAGATAAAGGAGAAATGAGGCAGGAGAGGTAGCTTAGCAGTGGCCCAGTCATGGGAAACTCTATATGTCTTGCTAGGCACAGTGGCCTTTATAAGTATCACAGGGTGCAAAGTATCTTCTGGGTGCTTACTCAGAAGAATAGGGACATGACATGCCCAAATTTGGATTTCATAAATATCATCTGGCTATAGAGGGGAAACCAGACGGGAGAGGCTATTGATGTTACTAGGTAAGAGAGGGATGTAAAACAGGTGATAGCAATTGGGTCAGTGGGAAGCAGCAAAATCAAAAGATATTTGGGAGGTAGAACTGAAAATGGTTGGCAATAGATTGAATATGGGGAATGAGGGAGTGAAATGAGACAAGAATCCTAGCTTGCTTTCTTCATTTGTGGAGTAGACTAAATTTCCACTTAAAAAGATGGGAGGCCAGGTGCCGTGGCTCACGCTTGTAATCCCAGCACTTTGGGAGGCTGAAGCGAGTGGACTGCTTGAGGCCAGAAGTTCAAAATCAGCCTGGCCAACATGGCGAAACGCTATCTCTACTAAAAACACCAAAAATTAGCCAGGTGTGTTGGCATGCGCCTGTAATCCCAGCTACTCAGGAGGCTGAGACACGAGAATCACTTGAACCCAGGAGGTGGAGGCTGCAGTGAGCCAAGATTGCCCCACTGCAGGCACTCCAGCCTGAGCTACAGAATGAGACTCTGTCTCAAAAAAAAGGAAATAGAGATAAACCAAAAACACTGTGGGGGATATGAACTTATTGAATTAGAACACTGTTGTTAATGCAATTTTTATTTTGCATTGATGGGTTTACTGGCATATCTTTCAATGGGAGTTGGGTTTTAAAATTCTCTTAGAGCTATAATAATATTGGTATATTTAAAGAGTATATAAAGAATGATTACATAGAAATTAGCTTTTTAAAAAAGTATGACCACAAGTTTATTGTTTACATTACCCCTTGTGTTATTTTAACAAGACTCATTTTCATATATTTTATATTAATAGATTATTAGCTCCAAGAGTGGAGGTATTTTTTGCTGTTTTATTTACTCTCTATACATAAGTTTCTGAATAGTGTCAGAAACTTACTAGATCCTCAATAAATGTTTGATGAATGAATGAATGATAAAATATATAATTAATTATGGTAGTATAATTAAAAGTAGTAACTCAGAGGCAAATATGAATGTCACTAAAGAACTTGATGATATAACAACATTCCTAAACCTGCTTTGCAGGGACTTTAGAATTGTAATTAAATTATCAATGCCTATAAAACTATTTTGACATCATCTGAAGAAATGGGAATAAAAATGCTTATGACAAAAATCTACACATTTTAAAATTATATTAAAAGTGCTCTAAAAATATCAGACTTATTATTTCTTTTTAATATTAAAAGAAAAAACTAGTTAATCATATTACAGACTAATTAATTCAGTATATTATATGAATCAGAATGAAGGTGAATTTCTAATTACAGTACCAGATTGGCTATTACATTTTCATACACATAGCTGTCTACAACTGAGTGGACCACTGCTCAGGAAAGTAGAATGAGAAGCCTTCTTTAACATCTTGACAGAGCATCATGCACTTAATTAAATCAGGTGTGTTATCTGAAGGTAATTTCTTAAACTGAGAATTATTATATACATCAATACATATGTAGAAGAACAGGATTATAATATTAAATATTATGATTTTTGTATGATCGTGTATAAAATAAAGTTTAAATTATAAACTGTGTATATTGTTTTCACATTATTAAAATGGGGCTAATTTTGATACTTTATCCCAGTCTACATAATCTGCAATTTTTCCGTCATTTTAGAAGACCATGTACATAGTTGAAAACTAGTTGGTAACCCACAAAGTAGGATATGAAACACAGTTTCGGCTTTGCAGTTGCTCAGCTTTTTATTCTACAATCTTTGATTTTAAATAAAATCCAAATTTAGACTCACTTAGAAACACAACACACTAAAAACAGACACAAAAGGAAATGAATTGTAAAGTTGGAGTTGATCCTAAGTTACATACTGTTGAAGGCCAATTTATGTCTTGTTTAGCAAAGGGTCACCATAACACTTTTAAGGCTTGATGCCTACAGCAAATCTCTTGTTATTTACAGGGAATAAAAAGGCACAAACTCATTTTCTTAATAAGCTTCAGTTCTTCAAATAGTTCTAAGAAATGCCAAGGGCTTGCCTTAGTTAACAAGTACACTGATAATCCAAAGTACAGCAGTGTCAGCTAAATAGTATTTGATTCCCAAAGATGCCATTGGTGGGATTTTAGCAGCTATAGATATGTATGAGGTATGAAGTTTAGCAATTCTTACAGTTTTGAGTGAGCTAAAAGAGGTTTATACGAATCAAAACAACTGAATAGAAAAAAAAAAAAAGCCACTGGCTCTTAAAAAATGGAAATTTTGTTTTCCATGTGCTAATTGGGCTTCCGGAGGAATACACTATTTTCTTCTTTAAATTATGTGTAATTTTCTCCAAAATAAAGAATGCATGGCAATTGTAGAAATTAAAAAATGTAGAAGAAGAAAAAGTTACCCCTAGCTTGGTTACCCAGACATAACCATTATTAAGAGTTTTCCCATTCTTTGTTCTTTAAACTTTTTAAATGTTAACCGTAATCATGCAATACATATTAAGTATATAGAACAAATTAATTAAATATGTTTTCCTGATTTTAAAAGTAACAGTTACAGAGAATTTGAAATATATAGTCATCAATCTTAAAAATAAATATTACATACATATTTTTGAGTCCTTGTTCTCAGTCTAGGAATTATACATGCTGTTAGTATAATTTGATGCATCATAGAGAAGTCAATACTTGCACAATGGCATAAAAACAGTAATTCTTTTGGAAAATAATTCATATACCAATTAATAAAGCTGTACTAGTGAGAAAGAAAGGATGGGTCCAATCTTGAGGAAGAAATATTATTTAACACGGCTTAGCAGAAAACTAAGAGTGAGCCTTTACAACAAAATGCTATAAAAATCACCACCACACTTGTGGTTGTGGAAATCACTGGTGATTTCAAGACCTTGAGAAGCTCAACTTGACACAGTACTTCTGAATATCATTCCATGTTTTGCCAGCCCTTAAAATCCACATGCAGGTTAAGTGTCCTATGTTTTTTGCCTTTGTTTGTCTCTTGGTGAGATTTCAAAAAGGACTGTGGAAACTGAGAGTCAAGAGCAAGGCACAGATAACTTTCCATGTTTATTTGACATAATTTGACATCTGTTATACATACGGTGATCACTAATCACTAGCATTTATAGTGACATTAGGTTCTTTTGAGGATACAAAGGCAAATGACATATGTCTAGCACTGGCCTCAAACATCTTACATTCTAGCTGAGGATTTAAAACATGAGTAAAATATGTATGGTGGCAATGTAAATTAGTTCAGCCATTGTGGAAAGCAGTTTGGCAATTTCTCAAAGAACTTAAAACAGAATTGCCATTTGACCCAGTCACACCATTATTGGGTGTATACACAAAGGAATATAAATCATTCTGCCATAAATAAACACTTATGCATATGTTCATCTCAGCACCATTCACAACAGCAAAGACATAGAATCAACCTAAATGCCCATCAGCAATAGACTGGATAAAGAAAATGTGGTACATATACACCATAGAATACTATGCAGCCTTAAAAAAGAATGAATCATTTCTTTTGCAGCAACATGGGTGGAACTGGAGGCCATTATCATATGTAAACTAACACAGAAAGGGGAAACCAAATACTGCATGTTCTCACTTATAAGCGAGAGCTAAACACTGAGTACCTATGGACACAAAGTTGGGAACAACAGACACCAGGGCCTACCTGAGACGGAGGGTGGGAGAAGGCTGAGAACTAAAATACTACCTATAGGGTACTATGTTTATTACCCAGGTGATGAAATAATCTGTATACTAAAATCCCGTGACACAGAATTTACCCATATAACAAACCTGCACATGTACCCCCGAACCTAAAATAAAAGTTTAAAAAAAAAAAGTTCAAAAAAGTAAGTGATTGCCAGTACAAGTGAGAAGAGATGCATATTTGTAACAAAGTCAAGGTATGTCAGGACTAATAGAATGAATATCATATGCCTTTTTTGTATTCTGTTTTAAAGTTAAAGAATGCATGAGACAAAATTAATTTTATTCTTTACTATTTTATAAGTATAGCTCTGTAAGAATTATCTTTAAATACTATAGAGACAGTACATATTTTATATACTGAGTGTTTGCACATAAAATGCCTGATTTATTGGAAATCATTTTGAAAAGTTTCAGGGCACAGGAGAGCATATGTCCTTTAATGATCACAAAATGTGCATTTCATCATCTGACCTACCATAAGGATGTGGGTATGAACCATGGGGTTGAAGCCAAAAGACCACCATAAAGGTAGTTCTTTGCTCTTCTGATATTCTTACTTCGAATAATCCTTTACACTTGGAATTGGAGTTTCCTCTTACTCTGTTTTAACTCACTCACATAGACTGCCACTTGCTGCATGTAAAGAAGTGTCAAGTCTATTTTTGGCCTCTCTTTCTAGAAACAGCTGTATTGAGGTACGACTTACATACCACACAATTCACCTGCTTTGGCTGGACACGGTTGCTGACATCTGTAATCACAACAACTTGGGAGGTCCAGACAGGTGGATCACTTGAGCCCAGGAGTTTAAGGCCAACCTGGGCAACATGGTGAAACCCCATCTGTACTAAAAATATATTTTAAAAAATAGCCAGGCATGGTGGCATGTGCCTGTAGTCCCAGCTACTCAGAAGGCTGAGATGGGAGAATCACCTGAGCCCAGGAAGTTGAGGTTGCAGTGAGCTATGATTGTACCTCTGAACTCCAGCCAGGGCAACAGGAGTGAGACCCTTCCTGTCTTAAAAAAAGAATTCACCCATTTTCAATGTATAATTCAGTGTTTTAAGTAAATTTACAGAGTTGTGCAATCATTACTGCAGTCCAGTTTTGGAACATTTTTCCATCACTCAAAAAAAAAAATTCTTCCTGCCCATTTGCAGATACTGCTCCTTCTTACCTCTGGCACCAGGTAACCACTAATCTTCCTGTTTAAATCAACTTGCCTTTTTTGAACACTTCGTACAAATAGAATTATAAAATATCTGGCTGATCTCACTTAGCAATATGTTTCTAAAGTTCATGTATGTTGAGACATACATCAGTGCTTCATTCCTTTTCATTCCTGAATAATACTTGTTTTGTAATACCTGTTCACCAATTAATGTACATTTGTGGTATTTCCACTTTTTTTCTATTATAAATAATGCTGCTATATATCCTTTATAAATATATGTAAATAAGTGTTTTCATTCCTCTTGGATAGATACATAGGAGTGTAATTACTGGGTAACATAGTGGAGGTTTAATTTTTAAGATACGGCCAAACTATTTTCTAAAGTGGTTGCACCACTTTACATCCCATTAAAACTAATGAGAGTTCTTGTTTCTCCATGTTCTCATGAACACTTATTATTGCTTGTCTTTTTTATTGTAGCTATTCTTGTAAGTATAAAGCAGTATCTCAGTGTGCTATTAATTTACAGGTCCCTAATGACTAATGAAGTTGAACGTTTTTTCATTTACATGCTTACTGCCAATTCATATATCTTCTTTGGTAAAATGTCTATTCAAATACTTGGCTCATTTTAAATTGGGTTGTCTCAATAGTGAGTTGTAAGTGCTCTTTATATAATTTTGTATTATCACAAATTTTAGAGAAATTGCTTATTTGAATAGAATATATTCCAAGGAGCTGCATATAAAATGAATAAACTGAAGGCTGCCATTTTATTTAAAACTGTGATTATTTATTTAAAATTATTGATGATTTGTGAACTAAGAAATGAGTGGACATTCCATTCCAATTTTTTTTTTTTGAGATGGTGTCTCCCTCTGTCACCCAGGCTGCAGTGCAATGGCATGATCTTGGCTTATTGCAACCTCTGCCTCCTGGGTTCAAGCAATTCTCCTGCCTCAGCATCCCTGAGTAGCTGGGATTACAGGCGTGTGCCACCACGCCCACCTAATTTGTTTTTTTTTTTTTTTTTGCATTTTTAGTAGAGACGAGGTTTCACCATGTTGGCAAGGTTGGTCTCAAACTCTTGACCTCAGTTGATCCACCTGCCTCAGCCTCCCAAAGTGTTGGAATTACAGCCGTGAGTTACCGAACCCAGCCAAACATTCCAACTTTTTATTTTATCGTCATTGTAACTATTACAGTGACTAGTTTTATTACTCATGTACAGATGGATAAAAAACAGGACATTTATTGGAGTTAGAGTCATAAAATTATACATTATACTTTTGGACAGTAATCTGCCCAAGCCTTTGCATCTTGCCGGCCATATTTCAATAACAAAGGTTAAATTTTCCAAGAATTTCTAAGATTAATATGGATCAAAATAGAAATTTCTTCATGCATTCCATCGTTCCTTTTCCTTCTTTTCTTTTTTTGGTTCTATTCCTGCTCACTCTGTTAACAGAAAATTTTGATAAATTATCATTGTGATTGTTATTGCTATTTGTTATCACAAGTAGTACTGATGTACAGTAGGATCAAGCTTAGTCTCTGTAGAATAGCCATGCATTATATATGGCAAAGTTACTAAATTTTATAAGCAGAGTTTTCTGGACTAAATACTACCAAATTTCAGCCAACGGATTACTTAAGTCACATGAAGAAAAATCAAATTTAAATAAGTACAATAATTTAGATTGTCCTATGGATATTTTTCAATTAGTTTTACTGAAGAGAGTCATTTTCTGATCTCAGAACACACTCCATCATACAAAGTATCTAACACTATATTCCAATAAACTTAAAGCATTCAAATAAGTTAGTGATAGTGATAGTATAATGACTTCAGGAACAAGTCATTTCCATAATATGAGGTGAAAAATAGAAATAAGTAAAATGGCTACATATAAATGAAATCTAAAGTTTTTACTCATATATTATAGTGCCCCCCAAAAGGGGGATATATTTGAATTACAGCAGTAGAATTTTATCGACTGTATTCATCAGAAATAATTACATGTCTTAATTATTTAAGTAACTATGAACATTGCCTATGAAATAATATGATGGAAATGTACTGTCTTTAAAAGGATATAGGATTTAGCGTCAGAAGCTTGAGTCTGTCTTACTAGCTATGTGACTTTGAAGAGATGGTTTAATCTTTGAGTCTCAATAGTATAATCTATAAAATGGGGATCATCATAAGAGCTGCCTACCTCACAGTACTGTCCAAACCATTATATCAATGTATTAAAATTATTCCATAACTGTTAAAAGTCATATGAATGAGTTTTTGTTATTAGAATTACTTGACGATAGGTTTCTACAAATGCTGGTGATTTGGGAGGCGAGAGGATCTATTATGTAAGCAACTATCTTTACTGGTCATTTCCTGTCAAAGATAAACTATAAAGCTCCTATTATAAAATAATATTTTAAGATAATGTAGGCCAGGTGTGGTGGTTTATGTCTGTAACACCAGCACTTGTGAAGGTCAAGGCGGGCAGATCTCTTGAGCTCAGGAATTCAAGCCCAGTCTGGGCAACATGACAAAACCCCATCTCCATATGGATACATACACACACACACACACACACACACACACACACAAATTAGGAGCTAGGCATGGTGGTGCACACCTGTAGTCCTAGCTACTCAGGAGGTTGATCTGGGTTGAAGGCTTTAGCTCAGAGGTGGAGGAAGCAGTGAGCCAAGATCATGCCACTGCACTCCAGCCTGGGTCAAATAAATAAATAAATAAGATAACTTACACTTAACACAATGATGTTTATTGTTGCTATAATACCACGTTTATATTTTAATACCATGATTACATCATTAGAGTATTTTTCTTCAAAAAAAATTGAAGTAATGATTAATCAACTACAGGTGTCTGAATTTGAAGATTATTTTTACGCACACCCAATTACAAAAATATATAAAGCTTTAGCGGCTCTACACATAGAAAATGGAGAGGCTCAGGAAGCTTATGTTAACATGCCAAAGTTCACAAAATAAGACTGAAATATCACTACAAATCCATATCCAACATAATGGAACCATACAATTTTAGAATTTTGAAGTTGGGAAGGATTTTCAAATCCAGTCGACTCATTTTGAAAACTGAGGTCCAGAGAAACAAATTTCCTCGTCCAAGGTCATCTTGGAATGAGAAAAATTTAATATATGACAAGAGAATGATCTCCAATTTATATGACCTCACACATAAATAATAAACAAAATTTATTTATACCAAGATACTTTCTTTTTTAGATTATTAATTTACTGAAATCATTACACATTCACATGTATTAGATTTCTTCAACTATTTTCACTTTAAAAAGAAATCAATTTCTTCTCAGATCACATTAACATCTACTTCTGTGTTTTAAAATCAAGCTATATTTGTCACTCTAATACTCTGGCAGTCAATGGGTAGCAACTGACTAGGCTAAAAAGGGTGTTTATTTGAGGTTAAGTATTATATTTTATACTGGGCATCTGAAATTAGAATAGAAGGGCATTAGGAATATGGATTAACTATGGAAACCAACATCTAAATTCATTTTTTATTCTAGATGTGACTTTAAGACATTTATATTTTTCTGTGCACAGTTTTTAATTTCCAAATGATTCTTCAGCAAATTTCTCTTTGAAATGAATTAAATTATGAATGGGAAAAATTCTACATAATGATGTTATCTTGACTAATGAAACACACATATTCACTTCTTATTTCTCTCTTTGTTTCAAAACTAGTTGTTGTAATGAATATATTTTTATTTTTATTTTATTTATATTTTAAAAATATAAATATTTCCATAGGATAATATGACTTTAAGGGTAAGCACATGGGTTTTCTTCTCTGACTTGAGCAGACACATGAATAGCACACTTTAAAATTTATGGCACCTGCTAACATGCACCTGATGTGTGATGTGTATCAGTGCTTTCCAAGAGGCCCTTCTCTTCTCTAGGGGACCTGCAGAACAGAAGCGTTAAGAAAACATTTGAATTGGGGTCTATTTCTGAGACTTGGTTGGATTGTACATAAAATTTAAGGCAGAACCAAACATAACTAGAAAAAGATAGCTAATCTAGGTCCAAATGAAGCTGCAATGCCTCAAACCTAACTCCACGGACTTCTAGACTGTAGACTAATCATTTCCAGTAGAAATAAAATGTGATCCATGTAGTTAATTTCTAATACTGTAACAGACACATTTAAAAATTAGAAACAGGTGAAATGGTTTTAAATAATATATTTCATTTAACCCAATATATTCCAGAATATCACTTTAATGTAATCAGTTATAAAAATTATTTATTGAAATATTTTACTTTCTCCCTTTTGTATGAAGTCTTCAAAATCCAGTATGTATTTTACACTTAAAGCACATCTCAATTCAGAATAGTCACGTTCTGTGTTTAAAAATGAAACATGGTTACTGGCTACTGAATTGAACTGAGCAGATCTACAGACTGAGTCTATAGTGAAGATTCAAGCAGAGCAGGCCTGTGCAGGTGCTCTACAGGTCTATAGGGACATGAAATGAGATGGTAAGGGTACTCTCTCTTCTTTCAGCCAGTTTGGCTGGGATACTTACATATTTGGCTATTAAAAACCATATGTGGAAAAAGCCTTTTATTACTTAGTAAAAATAGTAATAATTCTTACAGTTAATTTTATTGAACACTTACCATATATGTAACACTCTTCTAATCTATTTATATTCACTTACTCCTCACAATAGTCTTGTGAAACAGCGTTTAGTCTTATCTCCATTTTACATAAGATGCCAGGTAGAAAGACTTCATGGAAGGACTGCAATCAGTTGTTGCAGATGTGGTTTCTTAATAAAGGAAAAAAGTAATATTCCCATGATAATAGCAAACTACTAAAAAGAGGTAACGATCATCTAAGGCACTGCTCCATGTACACTTGGAAGACTTTAGGAAACACTTGCTGCCCAAATAAAACAAAGATTCTTACAAACTACAAAGGTATATTTCAGTGTCATATTTAGCATTTCATAAGAACACAAGATTTGGAAAATATGCGTGAAAATAAAGAAACACTTACATCACACATAAATCACTTCCACTGACAATGTGGCACATGCCAATAAATACTAAAACTCAACCACAATAAAATACTTCAGTCCACAAACAGTAAAAATCTATGTTTTTTAGAGACAAATGCTAAATTAAAAAGGTCAATAAATTGAAGACTGATCATACAACACTGCAATGTAAACACAGAACAAACAAGTTTTCATAAAACTAGTTTTCTTCTAATTATCAGTCTAAATATGAGGATCATTTGTAGAAACTACCATACAAAGGTATAGAAAATAAAATGACAAACTGAGATAATCAAAATAATTTATGTGTATTTTCTCATTATCTGGTATCATTTAGGTATATGTTTATTATAAGCCAGAGTAAGGAAATGCCCTCTCTACGTTTATTTTGATCTCACTAACTTCTACTCATTCTTCAAATCCTCCAGCCCCTTTTTGATCACCCCCTCTACTTCAGTCACTCTTCCTCCATTGTATCTTTCAAAGTCACATTTATATCTCCTTTGAAGCATCTGTCACAGTTACAATTTCATATTTATGTAGGTGATTATTTGCTGTCTATTCCCTGCTAGACTGGTGTCCAATCCCCGCTAGACAGTTAAGTTTTATGAAGGCAAGGGCCATATCAGTTTTTGCTTAGTATTTTATTCGCTGTCTAGCAAAGTGCCTAATACACAGTAGGTATTAAATAAATATTTATTGAGTAAATTAATAAATTTGCTAAGCATTTTATATCAATAATTTTATTAACTTGTAAAATAATTATATTAATTATTTTTATTTAGGCACTTTGCTAGACAGCAAATAAAATACTGAGCAAAAACTGATACGGCCCTTGCCCTCATAAAACTTACTGTCTAGTGGGGAACAGACACCAATCTAGCAGGGAATGCAGTGAGCCATTGCACTCCAACCTGGGCAACAAGAACAATACTCCGTCTCAAAACAAACAAACAAACAAACAAACTTCTGGGCACAACAAACCTGATCCTCCAGGATCTATATCTAGCCTACCTATTCCAACCTCATCTCCCAGTTACTCTCCCAATAGTCTTCGTATGAGGTGCATCCAAATACTGAATGGTCCTCAATATTCTGTGCTTTATACACCTTCCTGTCTTTGTGTGCCCTTTTCCTTCTACCTAGAATTCCTTCTACCCTATTTCTGCCCATTCATCCCCTCTCTTCATGAACAATTAAAATGTCCTTCGTAAAACCCTTCTTGACAATTTAGACTGAGTCTGTCCCTCCTCTTTAAGGCCTCAAAGCACATCGACCTCTATCATGGCATGACTATCTTCTATACTGATGGTTGGGAAATGCTTTCAACAACCATTTATTTTCAACCAGGGTGAAAAATGACTGGTTTATAGTTGTTAAACCTAATGAATAAGCAGATACAAATTTCCAAATTCCATATTCACAACTGAAGTTAAGGCAACATCCGTTAAGGAAACATTATGAGAGAGCTGATTCAGTTACTGAGCAGAGTTTTGCAATAAGGTGGGACATTTGGTAATGCTAGAACAAGGAGGATGGTTGGGTTCTCCATGAGCCATGTGAAATTTTAAGAGACAGACAAAAGTTTTTTCTTAAAATGTGTATGTTAATTGGAAAGGATGGCCTTTGTATTTTATCATCAGTAAAATTACAATTAATTTCCAAAGATTATGCACATACATCAGAAAACCATTCCAGGAAATTTTAATAAAATATGTAAGACAGAAAATATATATTTATGGAAGGTGTTAATTGGACAGTACCAGTTGAATATAGCTTTTTACTGAAAAGTTGTTTTATACATCCTAATTTTTCTCTTAACGAAACAGGCTGCTTGACTATAAGAAAAGGAGAATTTAAAAAAAACAGTATTTGGTCAGATTTTTACCGTAAATTTTCTTTACTATTCCTACCCTCAAAATTCTTTCAATAATTGTATTTATATATCTATTCCTTGTTTCTCCATGTGTTTATTTTTCTTTAAAAATGTTAAATTTACAATTAAGTATTTATACATATAATACATCAACCAATTTGCTGTACCTTATCCCACCCCTTCCATATATATTAAACCGTGAGGTCAGAAATATACTAAAATTATGAATGGACTATTAAAAATGAGAGCCCAAAAAACAATCTAAATTTAGGAGTTAGGCATTATGTTAATCAGAACAAAAATAAGGATTTCTCACTAATTTCAATTATTCACCTCTTTATTTATTTTTCGTTATAAAGCAACAGATTTTCTTTTAGTATTTTGAGCTCAAAATGACAATTAGCTAAATTTGATTTCCTGGAAGGCTATTCAAAAACAATTATTTAGCAAGTACATCTATTAGATAACACTGAAATGTTGAGAGTGAATAAAGAGAAACTAGAGAAACAGCGCAACTGCCTGAGTATTGTAATGGTTCATTCCCTGAATCAAAGTTGAGTAATAACACGAGTATATTTGTGGTTTCTTATGAGCCATTTCAACACAAAGATCCAAGGACTTTTTTTTCAATATAATGCAGCCATGTCATGCCTATTACTTTATTATTTTTTACATTAACTCCTCTTTCGCCAGATGAACTTAGAAAATTAGTAGCATATGCTTTAGCTCAAGATCACTATTTTCTGAACCATTTTCTAATTATTAATTACTAATATTTATGTAACCCAGTCTTTTAACTGGGAATCATCACTTAAATTTTAATCAAATAGTTTTAACACTATGAAATCTATTTGCTTTTAGTTGTCAGATAACTGACTTGGATCTCATATATGTGTATATCCACAGTCAAAGCACATATGTATTTTTGACAGTAATTTTAATGTTAGCTGCTTTAGTTGAAATTTTACAATGAGAATATTTTAAGGTACACTTATACCTAGAGAACAAGTACATGTGCATCTTTGTAACATTTTCCAAGACTGTGATAAATATAAACTAATACAAAATTTGGCCATCTGTAGAAGTGAATCAATATTTTAAGTGACAGTATATTTGAGAAGTGGAAATATTCAGAATATTAACAATGTTTCTGAGATAAAACTTTGGAGAAACAGCCTAAATATTTTTTTCCAACTAATTTTGAGAAAAAAAATATTCCTTTGGAAAAGACTATGGCAAGGGTTAGATTTTTGGCAGGTAAGTATTTGTAAAAAGAGTTTAATTTAGATTTTATTTATTTGATATGAAATTAAAAGATACATTTTAATTTCTGAATTAATAGAACACCAGAACAATGTAAACATTTCAGTCTCTAACATGAACCAGATACACTTTATTGACTGAATGGATTTAAATGGACTAGGACACAAATGCTCAGTAAGAACAGTTACAATTTTTCATATGCATTAAACAATCTTTTACCTGTTGTATTATAAACGTCACCCTAGCTTCTAAACACCACAAAGCAGATCAGGCATGAAATGGTCATAAGTATTAGTTTCCAGTAGATTTCACTTTTCTTTTTCAAGCTACAGCTTGACATTTTGCAAAATCTCTAGAGACCAAACAGTGAAATCGAGTTACTGCAGGAGTGAACTGTAAATTCCATG
>NW_012117411.1:3016575-3019075 GCF_000951035.1 Colobus angolensis palliatus | reverse complement strand
ACATAGCTCAATTAGACCTCCTTACTTTATGATAGGGTAGTACTGAATGCTAGACTTGTTGGTTTTATTTCTTCCTCTTAGAGTTATAGGTTCTATTGGTATAAAATTGTATCATGTGAGATAGTTACATGCCAGAGTGATAACAGAAACCTGCATGTATCCTATTCCGTTATTTGCTGCAATGTTTAAAAGTTTGAAACTTGACCTGGGCAAGTATAGTTAATTGTGTTATCTCAGCCACCACCAGGGACACTATTGGTCCTTGTTGCTTACTCAACTTTTCTCTGTGGTCTTCTTTCTCATCTCTTCTCCCTCCTTTTTTTCTTATGCTCCCTACTTCTTTTCCACTCCACATTCCCATGTGTATATGTGTGCACATGAATATGTGCATCTATATATATTTATAGAGAGAAAGATAGATCAATCAATCTGTCTATGTATGTCAAGGCTTGTAAAGAAGATAAAAATAGCCTCTACTTTGAACCATACTCTGCAATCTACATAAACAGACACTCCGTCTTATAATCTTAGTGCCTTAATATTAACTCTCTATTTGGTGGGGCAGTCTTACTATTTAATCAAAACAAATGGATTCAAAAAAAAAAATGATTTCCCAGAAAACTAAGAACAAATAACAGTACTATAAAACATTTCTAACAATTTATTTTGTCAACTTTTCTTAAACAAAATTATTACAGTGACCTTGAAAGACACTTTATGTCTAATATCTGATTCATTCCAGTGTCCAATTTATTTAATCAAACATATGCATTAAATCCAAATAGTTTTGAATATGACATTTTAAGAAAAGTAAAGCACCAAATTGAAAACATATCTTCTTTAAATACTTCCTTAATCATTGATCAATTATCAATATCAAATATTAAATATTTCTATGCAGACTCACAGAAGAAAGGGTTAAATATTAAGAAAACTTAACATATGTAACAAGAAACCACATATGTTTACCTCAAAATATTAGCTAAGTTCTAATTTTGAAAACTTGACTGTGATTTAAAACTTCTGAAAGAAACTAGCATTTAAATAATGATAACTCTTGTGCTCTAGTGGAATTAATTCATCATGGGCACCATGCATAGTGCATTTGAAATCCAGTACTGCTTTGCTAAAAGTCTTTAATGCTAAGATTGCCTAATAAATCAAAATGCCAAATATGAAGGATATAGTTGAATGTGTAAGAACAAAAATTGAAACAGCACATGAATATTTTCAATTTTTAAAAACTGAAACAGGATGTCTTTTAAAACATGATTTGGGGAAGGGTATCTGTTATAGCAAGTGATATTTTTATCGTAACAAGTGACATAATTTCAAGTAAATTAAAATTACCTTGTTTATCAAGTATTTGTT
The DNA here is from genome assembly GCF_000951035.1 of Colobus angolensis palliatus. NCBI lineage: Eukaryota > Metazoa > Chordata > Mammalia > Primates > Cercopithecidae > Colobus > Colobus angolensis. Next base: position 3,017,704 of record NW_012117411.1, on the reverse strand, counting down.
ACTACTTTTTACTTATTTAAACAAAATGCCTAAAATGCTGTACACAAATTAAGGTTATATTCTTTGGAAAAAAAAAAACACTTTGGTAAAAATTCAGACTTTCATTCAAAAAGGTTAATATTTCAAACATGCAAAGTTGTAGGACATTTTAACAAAACATTTTTTTTAAATGATGATGACTACATTTTAGCAGACAATACTGTTAGATCTTCAACAATAACAAAATCTTAGAAAACGTAAGTAAAGTCAATGGAAAACTTATCTCCAATTCAATCAGCTATTAATTAACTTAGCAGTTAAGTATATTATATTTTGCTCCTGGATAAAAAAAAAGTTTAAAACAGAAACAAAATATACATGTTTAATTATGAAAATATTATAAAATACTAAAATTAAGTATTTAATCACTATGCTATTTCACTAAAGTGCAATGAAGAATTTGAAAGAATGGTGGCTATGCACATGTATTTTACTGCAACATTATGATTCTGTATCTATAGTTCAGTAAGTCCCCTTCAGAAGTATAATTGAAAGAGATTTTATAACACTATACTGATGATTCTGGTGAACTAACTACTCAAAAATATATTTCAAAATTACATTTTCACCTTAATTTTCATATTCTAACATCTTAAGTCTTGCACATTCATATAATTTCTGTATATATTATTTATTTCTCAAACATGTAAAAATGTACTCCAATTTTTACTTTTCAAGTGCTAAATGGTCAGTCTTTCTTTTAAATATATAAATTTTAATGTTAATTTAATTCATTAAATCATTTAAATGTTTTTAAATCAGTCCTTTATAGCATTAATATTTATTTTTAAAAAACATGGGGGAAAGGAAGCTTAGGGAAAGTTTGTTTCACCCTGTTACTTTATAACTTCTGACAAATTGAGTTTTCATGAATTTATAATGCCAAAATGTAATATTTTTTGCAATGTGTTATCCTATCTAACTATATGTCTTAGATATGTAAGAGGAGGACTTAAAAACTAAAGAATGTTACCTAGTTGCCAAAACAAAAATAAATACTGGTTACAGTTTACAAGATACCAGATAAGCAAGTATATTCTGTCACAAATTTTCTTGTCTTTGCCTGAAGAAAAAATTGTCAAATCCTGCA
>NW_012117411.1:2984075-3009075 GCF_000951035.1 Colobus angolensis palliatus | reverse complement strand
CATTCAAAAATAATGTTATAAATATGTAAATTCATTTTTTTAAGTAAAATATTTGCATCTCCTTTCCTCCTCCAGGCTTTTGAACTTCTGAGGTCAACAAGGACAAACAATACCACTAGTGTCTCTTTGCAAAAAGCTGGGTTTGCTGTCTGCAAGCAATGGTATCATTTCCATAGCAACCCCCTAACTATTAATTTTCAATTAAAGCAGACACAAAGCGGACAGCCTCAGGCTGGCAGACAGTGTCAAGAGCCCATCTCTGTAGGCAACAGTTTCACACAGCTATCAAGCCATAGGTGCCTCCCGCACAAAGCTGCATCGGGGTACGTCAAGTTTGGCTGGTTACAATGACATTAACCTTCAGTTCAGGCCTAAATAATTTATAGCAAGCTTCACTAAGCACATATAAAGGTGACAAAAACTAGGAAAAGAAATAATTAACTAATGCAAATACCTCCCAATATACACAAACAATCACACACACACAAAAATGTATTAGGAAGAAATGTATAACCATTTTGTCAAGTCATTTGTTCCTGGAGAGTCCCACGTTCTTTACTATCAGCACACTACTCTTCGATATCACCTGGAAATAACTCCAGGTTATTAAAGAAAATGTTACACTCTGCATATTAGTTTTCACAATCAAATTTTGCTTAACATAAAAGACTGTGACTACATTACATTACATAGTAAAACTCCTTTCATTTTATAACCCTATGGCAGTTACGTGATCAGGAAGATGCCACTAAGTAAAAGAATCTTAACTTACGTCTTCCAAAATAATTGCAGTAATTTTAAAAATAGATTGCTAACCAGACTGTGGTGTTTTCATTCTATGCCCTTATTATGATTTCTTCTAATAGCAAATCTTTAAAAATATTTTAATTTCTTAAAGTGATGTGACCTATTAGCAATTCCACTGAACTATAACACTGATAATTTTGTACTATGACACCTGAGTTTGTTCAAAACAAGCACATTTCAAGGTATAACATAGCAAACATTTTGCTGTATTAAAACCTATTTTAAAAACACATTGAATACCTACTATGTGCCATGCACTGGCTCCATCAAAACTAATCTTGTTTTCCCCCGAAACAGTTATGGAAAAGAATGTATGAAAGGTCAAATTTCCCCCACATTGAATATGATCAGTTGTAAATCCCCAGGACAACTGTCAGCTTTGAGAAGACTTGGTTCTTCTCTCTAGTGCAGAGGGATCTATAAGCAAGACACATCGAATGAGCTAGGACACTGATTAAATACCATTCTTGAAAGCAGAAGAACAAACTTATAGGAAAAAATGCCCAGTGCTATCAAAACTGTAACACTGTAACAATAAAATCTAAACTAAATCGGTGGCATTTACTAAATTGCAGCCACCATTTCAAACAGATAAAAGATGAAATACATATTTTAACAAAACAGAAACATGGAAGGACTGCCTGCTTTGTTTTACAGCAGTACTGTGAAATTCCTTTATTCAAAAATGGTCAGTTCTCCATATTTTGAGTGTTATGCTTACCTTCTATTTAATCTCACACAGAAATGAATATAAACTACAGGGGAATTCTGTGCTTTTTCAAATGTGTGTCTGATTTGAGTTACAGGTGCATTTGTTGTCAGGAACTTGAGCGGGAAAAATTTTATTTCTGTTTATTTTAATCCATAACACAGGTTTGAGGCTAATCCCAATTTCCTTTCTATTAGTTTAAGCACATTCACATACCATTGTAGTAATCCAAATTCAGAAGCCAGATGAAGAACATGGTATACCTTTGGGGATGTGAGGTTTCAAAACGCAGTGTTCTTCTGTGGCTACCACATAAGTTTGGCTCCAGAGTTGCACTGAATCACAACCTTAATACCTTACTCCTGCGTCTTTTTTCCCATTGCCATTTATGTATGCATTTTATCTTCCTGTCCCAAACACCAAGTTTGCTGAGAGTGCAATGTTTTATGTTCAATACTGTATCTACTAGCATTATCTACATATAGTTAAAGTCTTGAAATACTTGTTGCCTAAATGAATAAATAAATCTAATACTTAATAGATGAAAGTGACAAGTCTTTTCTTATTTTTAGTTTTGGCTATTACTACCTTCATTTATTGTCTACTGCTTATACTCCAACAGTACTATTGAGAGGAGTATTTCAGAGAAGGAATAGTTGACAGATGCAAGTGAGGAAACTACCTGCCTATGGCTATAATGTATCCAAGACATCTTTTCCAAAGGCAGTGGTAATTTTTTCCAAAGAAAACACAATGCTGTTTATTAAAAGTCAACTCTCGTCAACTATACACAGTGATCAATCTCACATGTACTGCCACACTTTTTATGGTAGACAATAGGAGAAATAAGTTTTGTTACATAAAACAAAAAGGAAAATATTTATTGAGCATCTACTACATCCAGGCATATTATGAATGTTTTACATGCATCATATATAATCCTTCCATCCCACCTGAAAAGTAGATAATAATATTACCCTTTTTACAGATAAAGACAATGGGACTCCCATATTTTAAGTTGTTCAGGGTCAAACAATATTTATTTCAGTCTTCAAATCTATGACTTTTTTGACTCAAATGCCTGTGTTCTTTCTGTTCTGCCACAATGTTTCCCTAATAAACTATATTTACAGAATATCTTCTATGTGCAGAGTACTCTGTTAGGTGTCATGGGAAAGTAGGAGAAGAATTCATAGTAAAATTTGATGAAAACTCTGCCCTGAAAACTCTCAATCAAGTACTCTAGATATGTATCTAACTCTGCCTAGAATATAGAGTATGAGGAATATGTGAAGAGAGTACAATGCCATTTAGTGGTGTGAGATCTGAACTAGGAAAGATCATAGCTGAGAGACCAAAGAAGTCGATATGGCAAAGATCCCAGTATTGGAACTGCCCCCTAAATAACAGGCAGGATTTTTTGTAAGAGGAAATACATTTGAGAGTGCTCCAGAAAAAGTGAAGGAAAACTAAAGACATTATGATGATGAGTTCTATCCCAAGCCAGGCATGTGGTTCATATAGATTGGAGCTCAGTCAGTCAGTGAATAGTGGAATACACAAGGGTAAGTTAGGTCTGAAACTGGAGGTGTCAGAAGGAGGAGTCCAAATTGTTTTCTATGGGCAACAGAGAGTATCAAACTGGTTATCAAATCTGGAGAATTATAATATTAGAGATGTTTTAGGAAAGCTAATTTAGAGCAATTTATAAAATAAAATTTATGAAGAGACAGGAATGAGAAAAGCCAAGATCAACTGGAAAACAATTCTAACAATAATTCTATGACGTATGTACTATCTTTCCCATTTTATAGAAGAAGAAACTGAGGCAGAGAAAGACTGCCAGAATGACCCAGCCAGTTAATAATTAGATATGAGAAAATAAGGAAGAGTTAATCAGTTAATATTCATATGAAGAAAATGGAAAAAGATTCAATAAGATGTCCATTAAAATGTATTGAATTTATCCTTCATTAAAAATAACTTGATTTTTTAAAAGTTTCTTAAAGATGAAATAAAACTATTTTGTTTTATGAAGAAGTGCATGAAGACACTCATACAACTGATATTTTGACATATCTGTAGTTAAGTTCTCCTTATATGCTTTCAGCATTGTAAACACTCCATCCTTGGATCTGGGTTAAAAAAGAACTACCATCACTGGGTGTGCAAAAGGAGGTACTCAATTTATACTAAAGATTTCCCATAAGAAGAAAACAAAGATAGACTACAGATCTCAAATGAGAAATTTTAATACATTAAACTACTTTAATCATTTAATTGCTATTAGATCCATTTAAGGCAATATTATTTGTCAAAAAGACTCTAAAAAGTATTGATCTAAACCAAATTTAATGGTCAAAATTTTCTACTATAAGATAAATACTGGCACCAAAAGTTCTAAATAGATGGTAAATAAGCAAATAACAAAAACTTTTATCTAACAAAATAAAATGCTAAACTTTTACATTTAGTATATTATTTTGTTTATGATAAATGATAGAACTCTATAGAATTACAGCAAAAGAGATACAAAGGGTTACTGATAAGACAATGAAGAAAAAAGTAATAAGTAATCTGGTCAATTATTCAAAAAAATGGTTTGCTTTCTCCTTGCCACTCTGAATTTGAAATTAACAAGTACCCAGTACTTTCTTTAAAATATGATATCATTGATTATGTGAAAATATAAGGCACACATTCATTGTATTTTTTTATTTACTTATTTTTTGAGACGGAGTCTAGCTCAGTCTCCCTGATTGGAGTGCAATGGCACAATTTTGTTTCACTCCAGCCTCCGCCTCCCAGATTCAAGTGATTCTCCTGCCTCAGCCTCCTGAGCAGCTGGGGTTACAGACATGCACCACCATGCCCTGCTAATTTTTGTATTTTTCCTAGAGACAGGGGTTCGCCATATTGGCCAGGCTGGTCTCAAACTCCTGACCTCAAATGGTCCACCCACCTCGGCCTCCCAAAGTATTGGAATTACAGGTGTGAGTCACTGCACCTGGCCCATTCATTATGTTATAAATGCTTAGCATGGGATCACTGACATGAACAGTTATCTATTATGTGGAAGATATGAATTTGGATACTGTCATGTTTTATACTTCAAGAGTTTAGAAAATCATAGATTTAATTTTAACTTAAAAAATTTAAGTTAAATAAATTTTAACTTAAAAATAATCAAGATCTAAAAAATATGTTACATAAATTTAAACTTAAAAATAATCAAGATCTAAAAAATAAGGCCTAAAGCTTTAATTTTAAACTGTGGTAGCCCAATCTGCTAATTAAACTATGTTACATTTAATTTTCTTTTGATGCGTTTTTATGACAAAAACTGAGAAAAATAAAAATAATTTAGGTCAAAATGTGAGGATATAAGTTGATAAATAAAACAAGTATTCAAAATAAAGCATTTAAATCATTTTATCGTTCAGTTTTACAAATAAAATGTCAATCAAAAATTCAGCTTTACATTTTATAAAGAGTGAAACAAATAGTCATTATACTTGATAATTAAAATATTTTGTATATCCTTTTAAGCAGATTTATAAAAATGTGTTAGAGCTGAAATAGCATTTGAGAAAGCTGTCCTTGATGAAACATGGACTAAGATATAAGAGAATAAAAAACATGTTTTTACTGAATGATGCTAGAATGCTGGTTCTTGGGGCTTTTACAGCTTTACCAGATCTTAACAATCATGTCCTAAAGTTATTAATTCCTAAGCATGCACCCATACTTTTTGTGTAATGCTATAAATAAATACAAAGGTCAAGGAAAACCTAAACTGTTCAAATATTTGCATAGAAATAAAATAGATAAGAATATATGCTTTAGAAAAGCACTGTTTGCTCATAAATGTAATCCTTTTTTTTTCTTGTTCTCTGCTGAAGGAAAAGTATTAACATATGGTTATTCATATTGTTCAAAAGGATGATTTAATATTTGTAATCTAGTGCCTCTCACTATGTAAAGCATTTTTCTTGTCCCTTTTCTGAAAAGTGTTTCAGGTAAAGAACCTAAAAAGTCCAAAGTGCAGACTACTGTCAGCACCAGGTTTGTTGTTTATGCTATGAAACTGGTAGAATCTTTCAGACACACAAAAAACACTTGCTACATTTCAGCACAGGAAATGCATTGCTATTTTCTATGCTATTAAAACACCTTCTTGGTGGTCTGATATTTGATTGTTATATTAGTGAAGCGATTTAAATTGTAATTCCAACTATTTATCTTTTAGACATCATGAAACCTTCCAGGAATATTTTATTTACTATTTATTTATGAATTTCTTTTGCAGATTGTGAAAATGATTTCAAGAATACAAATGTCAACTTTTCGCACGTTTAGACAGTTTTCACATTTTATCTTCCTTTGGTACTCAAAATTTGCATACAATGTAATCTGACTTATTTCCATTTCCCTCGCCCTCAGCTCTATCTTTTCCTCTCTTATTCCCTTTCCTTACTATTTTTCTCATTTTCCTCCTGCCTTGTTCTCTCTCCTTCCCTTCTTCTCTCTGTTCAAGTTACTAAAACAAGCAGAAATAAACTTCTCAAAAATAATTCTTAAATGCTTCCAACTTTACTTCTAATTTTATATTTCAATGGCAATGTTAGTCTAAATTATCGTAGTAAAACATACAGTACTGTAGCGATAAAGAAAGAGACTTAGGGTAGGGAGACAGGGAGGAGGTAAAGAGGGAACTGAGGGAGAAAGAAAGGGATAAAGAATAAATATATAAAGAGTGCTTTTATGCCTTGAAGGAGACAATATGGTTTTTACTTTTCCTCTCTCTAGAAAGCAAGTTTTGGATATTCAGAAACACTTTCTTTTTTAACTTTTTCCTCAATTTAGTTGTGACTCAATTCTTTTTCAGAATGGAAACTGCATTATGTAAGTGAGAAAGTTATACATAATGAAATAGCAGTTTCCTCACTTTGTAACAACTATTTTTACAGTGCATGGTGTTTTAATAAGCCATGTATAATGGATATCTGAAAATAAAGCTAAAATGCATATGATAAGGATTCAAATCAGAATAATAAAATCATCATATTTAAATAATTCCATCATGCCACACCTATACAAACATCATATAGCAAATACTAAACTTGTAAAAACCTGTGCTTTGAGTTGAGCTAATATTAAAATAACTGTAACTTATTCTTAAGACTATAAACAAAATTAGTATACTGGAAAATTAACTGATATACAATCAAAACACTTGGAGCAAAATATGTTTTTTTCAAGTACAGAAAACTAAACTTATTTTTAGTGGAACATGGGAAAACTAATCCCTACCTATATGAACACTTGATTTTTAATTTGCTAAAACTTTGACACCAGTGCTTTAGAAGCAATCCAATTTCATTTTCCAGTTAGACTTAAATTCTGTTGATTGTTGCATATGCAAATCATATTTCTTTCTATGAATAAATGGTGTAAGTGGACTAGCTAAATATCCACCTGTGGATTACTAAAATTTACAGTTATTTCTCATAACTGGCAATGTCTTATTTTTCAACTACAAATTCTATGGAAATGCTGACCATAAAAAAAGTCAGCATCATTAAAGAAGGGCCACACATACGACAGACTATTCAGGTATCACATGATTAAAAAGAGGGAGCAAGAGAGCGAATATGCTATTTATATACATTCTCCAAAAATAAAAATTTTTAAATCCAGAAATCTCATACAGCAATTTAACTCTCAAAGACTTCATAGTGAATTTTCTATTAAATACTAATGAAAAATCAGTTTGCATCATAGATAACAGTAGGAACCTTAAATAACCGTGTATATCACTTAACACCACACCCATTTTCATTTACCCTTTAAACACTACTATTTCTTACCAGTAGGCAGCACTATTACATCTTTTACCTGTTACCAATGTTAATGTTGCACAATGTCCTCTGTAACTTATTACACATTATCTGGCTTTTGCTTGCATACTAGCCTCATTATTTTGACTGCATGCTATTTATCTCACAAAGGTATTCTTTTCTTCCTAAAAGCAAAATTAGACCTAATAATAAAATATTAGCAATTGTCAGGTACAACATACATGAACATCAAATGGGAAGTGTGTAATTAATAAATATTACTATTTCTTTTACTCATTAATAGCTTATTCCTTATTGTAATTTAAAAGAAACTGCAATTAAGGGCAGTGTGAAATTGTTTAAATGAATTTTCACTTCTGAATGAATTACTGCTTTTATAATAAGGAGTATATGGACATTGATGCTAAATTATCTGTTCAAATTATATATCTATTTTTCAGAGAAAGTAAATTATTTAGAAACCTATACACATAAATGTATAAGGGAAGCTATCATATAGTAACACCGGTAAACAATTTATATTCTACCACTTAATAGGGGGCCACATATTCGCTCGATAGAATCCATCCTACTTTAACCAAAATTATTTTCTACTTCATCAAAAAACACTTAAATGTAAAACGAGCCAAAATCAAAATATATTAAGAGAAATTATTTGGCTCTTTCACTAACTAATCAGAGATACAAGAAAAGGACCTTTTAAGTTTTATGATACCTGCTCATTAAATGATGCTAAACACTAAAATACCACGAACAGCAGGGAATTTCAGTTTACATTAGAGAAAAAAAATAAAAGGGTAAAAATGACTGAAGTTGGTCAGTTCAAGCTGATAGGGCACTTCAAATGAATAACAGAAGAATAAAAGAGACACTCTAGGTTAAATTAGGTTCTCCTATGCCTTTTCTTGAAAGTGGTTAACTTCACAAATTTTATTTGAATTAACTAAACTGACAAAAATCAAAGCAGATATAAAGTTAAACAGGCAACTACACTTCACAGTAGTTTACCTATTATACAACAGAAAAATCCTTAATTTTAAAAAAGTGATTTTGGTTTTTAAATGTGTGTTTCTTTTCTTCATTGAGGCAATTTATATGCTTCATTTCTGAGAAAACAACTACTCCACAGATTAAACATATACAAAGCTGAAGGAGAAGAGGTTTATGTGGACTTTAGATCTTCATATATAAGGGAAAATTTTCTCCTAAAAACCAATATCTGATCACACTCAGTAAAGTGTTATGTAGCCAATTAGAACTTATTACATAATACTTATTTTACGTACTTAAAAGGATATATTTTCCGTTAGTTTATAAGTTTTTACTTAGAATTTTCACTAACTAAAAGCATGTAATTTTCCTTGTTTCAATCATATATCCAAATACTTATTTACATTTGCCAAACCGACATTTCTCTAAGTCAATTAGACTAAACCTTGACAAAATTGTAAAGTCATAATTATTTGATATTGACACCCCTTCTTCCAATCATTATTCCTCTCCCCCCACCCACTCATCCCAATTGCACCTTTACCTGTGCTGTTTACCCACTTAATGAATGGTAAGCCATTCATAAAGCTAACCATATATAAAACTAACTATAGTATTAGTGAATTTACACTGCCCTCCAAGGCAAATGAATGTCCACCTTCTTTAGGAGGGCAGAAGAAAAGAGGGTCAGTCCTTCTTAACCCAAGACATAAGTTGCTGAATAATAAACTATATTGGCTAGCAAGAGGTATGAGGTATTTTGGTCCCAGGGAAATTGCCCTGCAAAATTCAAATGACACCATGCATGCTGTTGGTTAACCTTTTCATGTGTATCTATTAAAATAATGGGCTCTAGAGAGGGTTCCCCAATAAGGCTCTTTCATAATTTCTTCGAACAATTTCTCCATTACTTAGGAATATTTACTAGCATTTTCTAGAGATTTGTATCTGTACTTCCTTTAGGCTACGTAATCAATTATTAATTTCAAAATACTAGACGCAAGGGTAAGGGTAAGCTATAGTATCCTTGTATCACTAGCATAGTACTTCTTATAGACTCTTCCACAGAACACAAGTCTCCTGAGATAGTCTGCAACAAATGGTTTCTGTGGTAAATAATACTTGAGTCTCCTGTATATGCAGAAAGTCTGTTAAAGGAAATGAGAACTATAAAGAACAGTGGTTCACTCTTTTCATTAGTTAACTATTAAATCTCATATACATTAGTGTTCTGGGAACATAATTCATAAATCTGAGTAAGTCTCAGGAATTCCTTGCAAATGTACTAAACAATCTCATATCAACAATTCTGACATACAAAAAATTCTGAGAATCAAGATGGTTTTTGTTTGTTTGCTGTGATTCAGTTGATGATCAAACTTGACCTAACTTGAACTCATCTGGCAATAAAAAACAACTAAACTTACATGAAGCCATTAGTGTTTTTGTGTATATATTTCAATGAAGATGTATTACTGTGTTCAATTGCAAGGTGCTGCCCGACTATGAAGGGGCTGTTACATAATCTACAGACTATATAACTTATTACTTATCTGTAATCCAAAGAATTCTGAATTTTGAAATGCATCCCCCAAGGACTTGAGATAAGGGATTGTGGAAGCTACACAGGCTATGAACATTGACGCAGCTGGTAAGGTGTAGAGGCAGTAGAGAAGCAAACAAAATCACTTGCATGTAGTTGGGTATGGTAGTTTCCGCCTGTAATGTAGCATTTTGGGAGGCCTAGGTGGGAGGATCCCTTGAGGACTTGAGGTCAGGAGTTTGAGACCAGCCTGGGCAACATAACAAGACCCTCATCATTACCAAACAAACAAAAATTAATATCCAGGTGTGGTGATGTGAGCCTGTGGTTCCAGCTACTCAGGGGGCTGAGGCGGGAGGATTGTTTGAGCCCAGGTATTCGAGGTGGCAGTGAGCTATGATGGTGTCACTGCACTCCAGCCTCCAGCCTGGGTGACAGAGCAAGATCCTGTCTCAAAAAAAAAAAAAAAAAAAAAAAATGCTTGCATGGTTTTTGCAGGGGTGCCATTTAACAAACCTTGTGGTCTGAGTTAGCTTGTTTACACCAGCACAGACAACATCGTCTAGCACCCAGTAGGTCCTCAACAAATATTTGTTTAGCAGATTAGTTAAGTGATGAAGTCTACTGCAAACTTCAGTAGGCAATTGTGTAAACTGTTTAAGGTAGGTGAATATATGCTCTTTACACAAATACCTCTAGGGGTGGAGACCCTAGAGCCTCTCTTGAAAGCATCTTGATAGTAAAAATATCATTCTTGATATTCAAATACTTATGTTTTCATTTTAATTTATATCTTCCTCTTAATTCATGGTCATTGGAATACCTGTATTAATATTCTCTTCTCTAACCTAAAAAGGTCAATTAAGTCTTTCCTTAAGAAATGATGATAGAGATGGCCTTCATCTCTATGTCATTTGTTTTTCTCTCTTAATTTTATCTATATATTTTCATTTTTATCTTTTTGTTGTTGTTTTTGGAGACAGAGTCTTTCTCTGTTTCCCAGGCTGGAGTGCAGTGGCACAATCTCAGCTCACTACAACCTCCACCTCATGGATTCAAGGGATTCTTGTGCCTCTGCCTCCCAAGTAGCTGGGATTGCAGGTATGTGCCACCACACCTAGCTAATTTTTGTATTTTTAGAAGAGATGGGATTTCACCGTGCTTTCCAGGCTGGTCTCCAACTTCTGGCCTGCAGTGAACCACCTGCCTCGGCCTCCCAAAGTGTTGAGATTACAGGCATAAGCCACCACTCCCAAGCTCTATATCCTTTTTATTATGTTTTTATTTTAGGGTAACAAACTAAGCTGTATATAATATTCTTTAAAAATACTATACATAGCATTTGATTTGCTTCGTTTTCATTCTAAATGCTAAACAGAAGTTTACAATGCTGTGCCTTTAGCCATGGGTAAGAGATAGCTCAGTATAGAGAGAATGGCAATGGAATCTAACAGACCTGGCTTTGACCTTCGGGTCCAACCTAAAAATAAATTGCCAAACTGAAAGACAATATTCTTCCTGAGACGATTTTCTCAACTGTTGACGTGTGATTGCTAATTCCAACCCAGCAGCATTATTGGGGTACTTAAAACAATATATGAAAAGTACCTGGCAGAAAATAAGTTATTAAGTGGTAGTGATGAGGAGAGTGAAGGAAGGGGGAAAAGGGAAGTAGGAGATGACTTTTATGGCTCCATCTCTGCAAGTCAATAGAAGAAACTGATTCTTTAAAAAAGCAAAAGTTTCAGTGCAAACTTTCTGAAAGGATATGCATCTAAATATTAATGGTGATTTTCTTGGGTAATTATATAATTCATAATTTGTATTTTTCTCTAAATATTTATCCATATTATTAGAATCTATGACAACATTTATTTTGCTGGGCCAAATATTAGTCAGGCTATGAACCTTCTTCCAGGTCCATCTCTGCATGCCCTTGTAAAACCCAGTTTTACCAAAAGAACCCTACTAAATCAGTTTAGCTAGCATCCCCTGTCTGATACCTAATCATGTTCCTCACCCTCCACATTCCCTAGGTGATGTCTGATCACCCTGGCCTGTGTACAGCAAGAATCCTGTTAGGTAAGATTAGCCAGAATCTCCCTTATGCCTGATATTTCCTCTTAATAATTTTTCATCCACTGACCCCCACCCTGCGCCTTGATTATAAATTCCCATTTGCCCATGCTGTAATCAGATTTGAGCCCAATCTTGTTCCCCTACTGCAAGACCCCACTGCAGTGGTCCCTGTACCCAGGGGTCCCCAACCCCTGGGTCACAGACCAGTACCCGTCTGTGGCCTGTTAGGAACTAGGCCACATAGCAGGAGGTGAGTAATCAGTGATAGCATTAGATTCCCATAGGAGCATGCACCCTATTGTGAACTATGCATGCTAGTGATCTAGGCTGGGTGCTCCTTCTGAGAATTTCATGCTTGTTGGTCTGAAGTGGAACAGTTTCATTCAGAAACCATTCCCTACCTCCACCCCAGCCCACTGTCTTCCACGAAACTATTCTCTGGTACCAAAAAAGTTGGGGACCGCTGCCTACACCCATCACAGTGGTCCTAATAAAGTCTTCCTTACCAGATATCATTGAATAATTTTTTCTTTAACATCTATTCTGATAGGTGTATATTGCTTTTACAATTAGGAAAATTTGAATCTGTATTTTATTTTTAGGAAAAACTGTGTTTCAGTATTTAAAGTAAAAAGATTAAATTACATGGAAATTAATTTATGAGGGACTTCTGAGTCCTTAAAACTTCTGAAGAAATTAGCTTTTACTATAAATTGACAATTATAAGAAATGGAGTTTTATAAATCTATTTAAATTTTATTTTCTTGCATAACATCCCCCACCAAAACAACAACAACAATAACAACAAAAACATAAATTTTACAAAGAAAATGATGATTCTGGCTGTGCATGGTGGCTCACGCCTGTAATCCTAGCACTTTGGGAGGCCAAGGCGGGTAGATCACGAGGTCAGGAGTTCAAGACCAGTCTGGCCAAGATGATAAAACCCCATCTCTACTAAAAATACAGAAATTAGCTTGGCATGGTGGCAGGCGCCTGTAATCCCAACTACTCAGGAGGCTGAGGCAGGAGAATTGCTTGAACTCAGGGAGCGAAGGTTGCAGTGAGCCGAGATTGCACTACTGCACTCCAGCCTGGGTGACAGAGTGAGATGCCATCTCAAAAAAAAAAAAAAAAAAAAAAAGATGATTCTGACACTTCAAAGTTAAGGTTTGGATGTATTCTCTGCCTCCCTTTATACTGGTCTGTTTTTTGTCCCAATACCCCTTACTACCTTTAACACACAGTATTATTTATTTATTTAATTGAATTTTTAAAAATTGTTTTCCTCTGCCTCCATCTCCACTGAAGTATAAGCCCCACGAGTCAGGAAAGTCTGTCTTCTTGTCTTCTTTTGGTTCACGAATGCGTCCCAAGGTCTTAAAACAGTGTCAAACACATAATTAACATTCAATAATCATTTTTAAAAGTATCCCACAGAAAAAGTAACAGGTGGGTAAAAAAAATGGAAGAAGTTTTGCAAAATCTAAAACCAACAAATATTTAATACCCAGAATATATCAGGAATTCTTGTAAGCCAGTCAGAAAAATAAGAAAAACTGAAAAGAAAAAAATAAGTCAAGGCCAGGTGCATTGGCTCACGCCTGTAATTCCAGCACTTTGGGAGGCCGAGGTCAGGGCGTATCACCTGAGATCAGGATTTCCAGACCAGCCTGGCCAACATGGTGACACCCAATCTCTACAGAAAACACAAAAGTTAGCCAGTTGTGGTGGCAGGCGCCAGTATTCACAGCTACTTGGGAGGCTGAGGTAGGAGAATCACTTGAACTGGTGAGGCAAAGGTTGCAGTGACTCAAGATGATGCCACTGTGCCACTGTGCCACTGCACTTCAGCCTGGGCAACAGGACTCTCCGTCTCAAAAAAAAAGAAAAGAAAAAGTCAGAAGATATGAATAATATTCAATTTACAGAAGGTCAAGCTGAGTAATTGATCTTTTGTAAGCAGATCATGAATCTTATTGATAATCAAAATAATGCAAAGTGAAACAACAATGAAGATACCACTTTGAAACTACTGCCAAAAATTAAAATATTAGATAACCAGCAACTACAAACACATGGTGCTCACTACCTGCTAAGTGTTGGTCTGAGTGCTTTCAGTTAATTCACAACAGCTTAGAGAAAGCTACTACTTTCCTCTTAATTTTAAAAATGAATAGAAAGCCTTAGTGAGGAAAACTTGTTGCTGAGAGAGCTTAATGTGACTTCATCCAGGGTCCTACGCTATTACTCCTGGATATATGAACCCAAGACACATTTCTGTGTCTCTGGGTTTTGTTCCAGAAAAGCTGTAGTAATTTATACTGTGCACACAAGTGCTCATCTCACTTTACCCATACCAACATGTTTTAAAAATATTGCTAACGAAGCACTCGTGTACCACTATTGTTTGTAATTTACTTGAAAAACGTGTTACTGAATTTAAATGTTTTCTTAATTTTCATTGGGCATTTATAATTTGGAAATTTCCTGTTCACAGCTTCTTGCCCATTTTTATATTTTCGTATACGTTCATTGATTTTAAAGTACACTTCATAAAATATTAAGTATATATGTTTGATGCATTTTTGCAAATATCTTTGCAGTTTTTTTTAATATAATCTGATCTCATGTCTCTTTGTGATTCATTTATTGTACATTTAAGAAGTATTTTTTCTAATATAAGATTAAATTAATAATTGCATAATTTTGGTTATATTTTAGATGACTATAATTGTATCTTTAAATATATTAAGAATTTTACATATGGCATTTTTGAAAAATGTAACTTTTTTACTGCAAATATCCTATTCACTCAAGACTTATTGAAAATCTAACCCTCTGCTCTTAGACTACTTTATTTTATTATATGTTAATTTTAAAATTAAAGGTCTATTCTATTATAACTCCTTCTCTTTGTCTTCTCTCTTGGTTAACGCAGTCACTCTCCACCAAATTTCTCAAGAGAGAAAAAAAGAAAAAAAAACTTCATCTTTGATTTCTCTCTTCTCCACTCTTTCATATAAACTGCTGGAAAATCATTTCAATTCAAACTCCAAATCTTCTAATGGATCACTGGGATCTCCACTCCTGCCACCCTTGTTTGTTTAAAGCACCATCTCTGGTCTGGCCTAATAAATTACCTCCTTATTGATAGCTCTCCTATGCTTTTCCTGTTTAAAAATGTAATAAATTGGCCGGGAGTGGTGGCTCACGCCTGTAACCCCAGCACTTTGAGAGGCCGAGGCAGGGGGATCATGAGGTCAGGAGATCGAGACCATGGTGAAACCCCGTCTCTACTAAAAATACAATAAAATTAGCCGGCCGAGGTGGCGGGCGCCTGTAGTCCCAGCTACTCGGGAGGCTGAGGCAGGAGAATGGCGTGAACCCGGGAGGCAGAGCTTGCAGTGAGCTGAGATCGCGCCACTACACTCCAGCCTGGGCGACAGAGTGAGACTCCGTCTCAGAAAGAAAAATAATAAATTGAGTCAGTCTCCTACTGAAAACCCTCCATGGCAGTCCACTGTACAAAGAATCCATGGGATCTGGTCCACAGATGACTCTTCAGCCTTATCTTATTGTCATTCTTCCCCTTCTTTATCTTGTGTACTGCTTTGGCCATATCAATTTTCTTATTGTTTCTCACTGCCATCTTAGGGTATTTTAACAGCTCGTCAATCTCCTTGCAATGCTCCTTCATAGTAATGTAGTCTTTCTTAGAATTCAAATTCAGTTTAAATTTCACTTCCTCAGTGAAGCCTTCCTGGAAAACACAGTATGAAGGAGCTCCTCCATCATTCCTTTATATTATCACGTTTTCTTTACATCATGTGGAAACAGGAAATATTAATGCGGATTTTTCTATGTTTATTATCTGTTGCTTTCTCTCACGTTCCACGAAAACAGGAAACATATCTGTCTTGCTCAGTGCTCTATTCTGCATTCCTAGTATAGTGATCGGTATTGGATATATGCTTAATAACTGTTGACTGAATATATAAATAAATGGACGTTTTCTCATTTACTGTTTTTTCATATATAAAAATCCCAGATAAACTTTTACATTTTTAAATTTTAAAGTATTTTAAATAAATCTCCATCCAAAATCTCTTCACTATTCCTAATTGTTTTGTGCTTTTCATTACTCCTAGTCATTTATCTTCTTTCCAATATATAGAAGAACTATAAGATATGTTAGTATATATTTTTAATGTAGTAATTATGAAGGAGGTAATAGTTATTTTCAGGCTATCTAATTATATAATGATAGGTTTTTAAGAAAATTGTTTTATATAGATAGAATTTCATATATTTACCATGTACAACATGATGTTTTGAAGTGTATATATCTTGTGGAATGGCTACGGCTAGTTAATTAACGTATGCATTACCTCACATAGTTATCATTTTTGTGCTAGAAAAATTTCACATTTACTCTCTGAGCATTTTTCAAGAATACGTTATGTTCTCAAAATATAGTATGTAGTCCCTATGTTGTGCAGTAGAGCTCTCATACTTATGCCTGCTGTCTAATTGAAATTTTGTATTCTTTGACCAACATCTCTCCAACCCCACCACCACCACCACCACCCTCAGGCCCCTAGTAACCACCATTCTACTCTATACTTCCATGAGATCAACTTTTTTAAGATTCCATATGTGAATGTAATGAGTATAGCCATTATGGAAAACATTATGGAAGTTACTAAAAAAAACTTAAACATAGGACTACCAAATCCCATTACTGGATATATAGCCAAAGAAAATGAAATCAGTATGTTGAAGACAGATGTGCACTCCCATGTTTATTGCAGTACTATTCACAATAGCCAAGACATAGAATCAACCAAAGTGCCCATCAATGGATGAATGGATAAAGGTAGTTAGTACTCAACCATAAAAAGAATAAGATCCCATCAGTTGCAACAACATGGATGGAACTGGAAGTCACTGTGTTAAGTGAAGTAAACCAGGCACAGAAAGATAAACGTTGCATGTTCTCACTTATTTGTGGGAGCAAAAAAATTAAAACAATTGAATTCATGGAGACAGATAGTAGACGGATGGTTTCCAGAGGCTGCAAAGGGTAGTGGAGGGGTTGCAGGGGAAGCTGAGATAGTTAATGGGTACAAAAAATAGAAATAATAAATAAGGCCTACTATTTGATAGCACAACAGGGTAACTAAAGTCAATAATAATTTAACTGTACACTTTAAAATAACTAAAAGAATATAATTGGATTGTTTGTAACACAAAGGATAACTGTTTGAGTTGATGGATATACCGTTTATCCTAATGTGATTATTACTTATTGTATGCCTGTATCAAAATATCTCATATACCCCATAAATACCTACTATGTAGCTAGAATTTTTTTTTTTAAAGAAAATGTAACCCCCTGCCCCCCCACACTAGATCACCATTCAGTCATAAAAGTGAATGAGAAATCCTGTCATTTTTAACAACATGAGTGAGCCTGGATGACATTATGTTAATTGAAACGAGCCAGACACAGACAGACAAACACTGTATGATCTTCACAGAAATTTTTAATCCCGCTCTCTCAAATCTACGCCTCATTTTTTGGTTATATCAAATTAAACTAGTAATAATATATTTTAATAAAATCTCATGGACTTCTTAAATGTATATAAAAGTATTCTGGGTATGAGGCTCTCTTATGCATAAAAATTCCTTGCTTTCTCTTCATCTAAAAAGTGAAATTCAGGTATCAGAATCTGGCATTCAAGGCTCCATGTATTTCCTTTCAAAATTTACTTTCCTATTCTTCCTAGTAAACCCAATGCTTGAGTCAACCTGTACTCTTCAATACTTCCCAAACCTCTGAGCTTTTGCTCCTTTTTCCTCTGCTAGAATGCCATAACACTTAATATAATTTTTCTCAGTGTGCCTCCATGGCATCTTTTAAAGCATACTCATCAGAAATTAACTCCTCCTCTTTCTTTTGGGTTGACCCACTCAAGCATTAGTATATTTTATTTGTGGATATCTGGCTATTTCTAATAAATTATAAACACTCAACAAAATGCATTGAATTACTGGCTTTCTTTCCTACCATCATTTTCAGTTCTTACAAAGAAGTTGAGAAAATACTGTCATAGTCACAAACTTACAGAGAAGTTATAAGTATAGTACAGACAATTTTTTTCCCTTAACTGTTAAAGACCAACCTAACTCCCCATTGCCTCCCAATATTTCAGTGTGCATTTCTTAGAAACAAGAATTTTTTCCTTCATCATCATGGTACTATCAAAATCTGGAAACTGAAAATGATACATTATTCACACCATCTAATGCTCAGCCTCCTTTCAAGTTTAGTCACTTGTCCTAATAATGTCCTCTCTAGCGAAAGGATCCAGTTCTGAATCACACATTGTATTTAGTTTTCATGTCTCTTTATTCAGCTCCAGTCTCGAACAATTCTTCAGTCTTTCTTTGATTTTCATGACCTTGACACATTAGAAGATCACAGGCCAGTTATTTTGTAGATGTCCCTTAATTTTGGTTGTCTGTGTTTCCTCATGATTAGTTTCAGGTTATGCATCTTTGCCAGGCATAATACAAAAGTGATGCTCGTTTTTCTCATTATATTCTATCAAGTGGGACATGATTTCAGTGTATCTCTTATAATGTTCACTTTGATCACTTGATTAAAGTGGTATCTGCCAGGCTTCTCCACTGCAGAGTTACTTTTTTTCTCTTTTGTAATTAGTAAACATTTTGTTGGGAGTTATTTTGAAACTATGTAAGTATCCGATTCCTCACTGAACTTTTCAATTTATGTATCTGTGTGTGTGGGTGTAAGCTTGTGTGTGTGTGTGTGTGCGCGCGCAGATTCATATTTCTCCCTTTATTCAATAGTTTATAATTATTTACTTCATAATGAATTTACCTTGTAAGTATTTGTTATTTACTTTGATGCTCCAGTTGTCTCCAATTTAATCAGTGGAGACTCTTCAAGTTGGTTTCTATGTCCTTTCAGCATGTTCCCATCATTCCTGAAGTGTTTCCTTAATTTCTGGCACAAGATGCTCCAGGCTTATTTTATACTTTCCCCGTCCCAGTTATGCAATCAGGCCCAGTTTCCTTTTAGAGGAAAATGGTATTTAGAAAGGAAGATCTGGGTCCTAGGTGTGCTAATTGCTTTTGGAGTACTGCAGTTTCCAGGACCTTTCAGCAGACAGAGCTAAGGGATGTATGTCTCTCCGTCTCTCTCTCTCTTACTCACACACACACACATATATTTACATCCACAATAATTTCTATATCTGTATCTATGGAAAATCACGAGTTCACACCAATATACCTTCTGATTCAACACACTAAGGTTCATTCAAGTTTTCTGCCTTTCCAGATTTGTACCTTGAACAATGAGAAATTTGACTCCCATTATCCTTAATATATGTACTTATGTGATCAATTCCCTGTGTACAATTCATTTCTCATCTTCCCCTCCATTATTCTCTTATGTGGATGCCCTCTTCTCTCAACCTGGGTTCCAACAATCCACGGCAGGCTGTTCTTCCACACAGATGCCTTCTTCATGCTGCTGAGGCTCTGATACTCTGTATCCCTTCTGGAGATATGTCCTTACCTTCCATCTGTGGCTTTGACTCCTCACACCAGGCTGACTACCCCATAAGGACACCCCCTTGAGCCTACTCCGGCTCTAACTCTCTATGCCAGGCTGCTCTTCTATGTAGACACCCTCCTCTCTCTGGTCAGACTCTGACATTCTGTGTAAGACATCTCTCATTTGCATACACCTTCCTTACTCTGCTTGGGCTCTGACACATTGCTCTGGGTCACTGTAGCTCCATCACACTGCTGGAACAGACACCTCCCTTTTTTTTTTTTTTTTTGCCACAAGCAATGGCGTTAAGACTAAACTGCTCAAAAAGGGAAGGGAAAAAAAGAAAGAAACGTAAGGTAGAAGGGGAGATGAGGAGTTGTTGTTATTTTAAAAAGAAAGTTTCTTAAACACACATAAGTAAAAATCTTGTAACTACTTTGGTTTAGGGAGCATGAGAAATTATATAAGCAATAACTTATCCAGAACAATTGAACTGCACGTCACCCTGATATTCTATGTACATTTTGTGTATGTCTCAACTACCACAATTACAATGACTATGCTAAGTTCATTATATACTGAACACATATTGCTTTCCTCACCAGAATCTGGATTTCTTTTTTCCTGAGTACCGAAACTTTGCAGCCATGTTGTTTAAATGGCCTTGACTCCACCCCAAGCTCTGTATGTCAGCACTGATTCTCTTAAACCCATCCACTTATCTCATCCTCCAGGCTACTACAATTAGTTCAGAAATGGGCATGAAACTAGGCCTTAAACAACTGGCACATTCCATTCATCTGACATTGGTTCAAAAGTAGGCACTTGATTAAGTTGGTTCTGAATGACTTGACCTGGGAATACTAGGATACAAATTCAGTCTTCTGTGAGTTTCTGATGCGAGGCTGTAGGTCTTGGGATTACTGTAAGAAGACATCCTAAAGCTGTGTGGGGTCACTGTGTGGAGCCTGACAATAAAAGAAGACCAGAGACATCAGAGCCATGGGAAGGAAGTTCATTATTTACGTCTATCAGAAAAGCTTCACTACCAAGAGGCAATTCAGATTATTTTAGTTACTATCCCAGTTGATCAGAGAAGCACTCAAGGATTCTGCTTCATAGGGGAACTCACTGTTGATTCCAAAAGGTCATTCCACTGCTGGACATTTAAAGCTAGCTAACGCATCTCTGCACCATGACCCATTTACTCCTTAAAAGCAGGTCAGGAATGAACGACTGTTCTTGACAACACTTTAAAACCTTCCTTGTTTACTCTCAGTTGTATTTACAAAACCTTCCTTGTTTACTCTCAGTTGTATTTACATCACCCTAGTTGATAGGTTTCTGGTCCCCCAAGTCAATTGTGGCTTCTGGCACCTTATGTTGGACACTCCAACCTCACCTTCTGGACTACTGAACTTTGGCTTCCCAAGTGGATCTCAACACTGGTTTTGATTTTCTGTTTTGGCCAAAATCCTCTTCTCCATTATATGTACTGGAAAACTATCTGCTTCAGCTTCCACACGATAGAATCTCACCATGTGAGCATCCTCTACTTCTCCTTGGGCATTGTGAGATTCAGGCACGTTGAACAAATTATAATATTCTCATTCTGTGTCAGGCACAGTATTAAAGATCTCAACAACATAGTTTCCCCTTGACATAAATAAGATATAAATAATATATTATTAATTAATGCAATGAAATTATTTTACTTTAAAATCACCACATATGTGAGTTCTGTCATCATGCCTTCATTCTAAAGACCTAGTATGCTTTTCAGAGTACAGAGTTTGACACAAACTAGAGTTAATAATGATTTTATTTTAATCCCATTCATATATGCTGAGCCTATCATGTTCATATGGACATTTGAGTGTCACATATTTTCTCAGCTTACAACGAGATCAGTTGATAATTCTTACGACATCTGGTTAGCTATGGACAGGAAGGCCTACGTTTTATGGTTTGTGTCTTCTAAAATAAAGTACATTTTAAATAGGAATATGTTAAGTTAGTAGTTGTGGAGAGTTCCATTACTAACTGCAGTCACAGAAACATTTATCAAGGTCTTGGAACAAGCCAGGCACTATGGCAGTTTCTGCAGATACCATAGTGAGCAATAAAATGTGCTCCATACCCTAGTGGAGTTTCCTTCAATTGTGAAAGGCAAATATTTATAAAAGTACCATACCAAAAAAACATGCAATCACAAAGTTCTTTAAGTTTCATTTGGATTTTTCCCTTGCATCTGTATAGGCACATCTTGAGTAAAATACTTAGGAAAAACTTTGAACCAGGAGTCAACTCACCCAGGCTAAGCAGATGTCTAACCCAGGGAAGAGGTAAGGTAGGATATGTGGCACACTAACAGATGCATGCGCAGTCTAAAGGGACATGTCAACAAATGGAAACGTGGGCTTAGTGTTGCCAGAGTTGCATGTTTTCCAGAGAAGTCAGTTTTTTTGTTTTTTTGTTTTTTTTGTTTGTTTGTTTTGTTTTTTTTTTGAGATGGAGTCTTGCTCTTGCCGCCCAGGCTGGAGTGCAATGGCACAATCTTGGCTCACTGCAACATTTGCCTTCCAGATTCAAGCGATCCTCTGCCTCAGCCTCCCAAGTAGCTGGGAATACAGGTGCCTGCCACCACACCCAGCTAATTTTTGTATTTTTAGTAGAGATGGGGTTTTGCTATGTTGGTCAGACTGGTCTCCAACTCCTGACCTCGTGATCTGCCTGCCTCAGTCTCCCAAAATACTGGGATTACAGGCATGAGCCACTGTGCCCAGCCGAGAAATCAGATTTTTTAATGTTGAAAACCAATTTAAAAATTATGAGGCAGGCTGGGTAAGGTGGCCCACATCTGTAATTCCAGCACTTAGCAGGGCCAAGGCAAGCAATCACTTGAGCCCAGGAGTTGAAGACTAGCCTGGGGAACATGGAGAAATGCTGCCTCTGAAGGTAAAAAAAAAAAAAAAAAAAAAAACAATAGCTAGGTGTAGCTATAGGCAGCTGTAGTCCCAGCTACTCAGGAGGCCGAGGTGGGAGGGTTACCTGAGCCCAGGGAGGTTCAGGCTCCAGTGAGCAGTGATCATGCCACTGCATTCCAGCCTGGGCAACAGAGTAAGACCCTGTCTCAAATAACTAACTAACTAACTAACTAACTAACTAAATAAATAAATAAATAAACAAATAAATAAAACAAAATTATGGTGCCAAACAAAACATGTATGTGGATTTGGCCTGTAAGTCAACAGTTTAGAATATATAATGTAACAAATGGTGAGGTCCAGCTTTTTGATAATCTGAATTAATACTCTCAACTCAAATCTTAAGTAGTTTCTCATAAACAAATTCAGGCTGTGCTCCCGAGCACCAGTTTACTCTGTAGAATGAGTAAACTACCCACTAGGTGGTGTTTTATAGTGACATTTAACAAGTGATAACTTTGATACATTTTGTTATACTTCATTTTAAAATAATAATGACTCATTATTCACTTCCTTTATCCCCAGTAGTTATATACTATACTGTTTAAGCTAACTATAATACATGCTTTTTAAAAAATTCTTGAATTTTTCATATGTATCTTGAAATTATGTTGTTTTATAAAATTTACACCACAGAAAACCTTTCATTGTCACTAATCTTTTGTATTAACTTGTTATGCTTTTTTTTTTTTTTTTTTTTTGGACACTGAGTGTCACTCTGTTGCCCAGGCTGGAGAGCAGTGGTCCAATCTCAGCCATCAGTAACCTCCACCTCCCAGGTTCAAGTGATTCTCATGCCTCTGCCTCAGCCTCCTGAGTAGTTAGGATTACAGGAGCATGCCCCATGTCAGACTAATTTTTGTATTTTTAGTAGAGACAGGGTTTCACCATGTTGGCCAGGCTGGTCTGGAACTCCTGACCTCAGGTGATCCACCCGCCTTGGCCTCCCAGAGTGCTGGGTATTAGAGGCATGAGCCACCACACCTGGTCAAACTTGATATGTATTTTAAAATAAGTTAATACATTATTCATGGTTTAATCTCATTTTATATTCTATAGTCCACTTTGAAATTTCACCTAACCAAAATCATTTTCATCCTGCAATTTGAGATTTGGACACAATAGGGATTTATCAGTAATTTGTTCACATGCCCTTTCTTTAGGAAATAGTTTCTTATGAAAAAAAAAAAAAAATCCTATCTTTGCATGTAAGTTCTCTTTTTGGAGAAAAAAGGAGACATTCTTACTTAGCACTCTCAGTTTTACAAAATGCTGCTAACCTTAAAATTTGTCTATTGATTCCCAAGGCACACGACCAATAGTCTGTCAATAACCCAGAATAACATTTCTTTAAGGCCCTAGTAACTTTCATATGTTTGGGTTCCAATCCTCATCTAGAACTTTGTTAAGAAAAGTAATGAATTCATTCCTCTAGAAACTCTAAGGTTGTTTCTTACGGGTCATTAGAAAACTGCGTAATGTGTCATATTGTCTTGGTATGCTATAAAATTAGTTTTACTGAGTTCATTTTGGAAAAACATCTTTATTCCATCAGGATACACTAAAATAAACAGCTTCAGGTTAAGTGTTACAACATTCACTATACCTACGACGTGGAAGAATATGTCTACCATGTCATTCAGGAAAGACTAGTATAGCTAAAGAGAGTACAATATGTTTGGCTTAAATTTGCAGTCGACATTTAATAATTACTGTAGCATTCTATTCTTATTTTGTGCTGAGTTTCACACTCTAATATAATCGGTAATATCCAAGGTCCTAACTTTTTCTTAACACTTCTATTTTACTGATACATTCTAAAAAGTTCTATAGTGGCCTAAACGATTAAAAGCAGATACACTTAGTAAAATTGCTGACAATTCCCATCTGTTTTTCTTTAACAAATTCAGAGCTTTATAACATTTCTAATATGTGCATTTTAACTATTTTTCCTCTATGCCATAAGTTGTCTAAATCTAAATATTTGTTAAGAAGCTTGGAAAGGTGAAAAATAACAAGTAATTGTCCATGGCTGAAATTTAAGAAATTTTGTTATAATCTCCTTTCTTTTTCTCTAATAGTATATTTTTTTACCAGTTAGTAAAGTGTATAATCTTATAAATTCTAAAATGTGGCTATCAGAACTCCTGCTGATAATAATGACAAAATTTTTTAAACAGCAAGAAAGATGTAATGGGAAAACTCCAAAGTAGTGGCAAGGAGACAACAGGATCATTCAGTTTTAACCTCCCAGAAGCTTCACAATTCAACAATCTACTTTCTGAGAAGGCCTATGATTTTAAAATGCAAAACTTTCAGAGGCAAAAAAAATAAAAGAGATAAGTTCCTCGTCAACTTACACAGTGAATTTTCAGATGGCACAAACTGCCATTTTAGACCTTTTTTTTTCACTTTCTTTTTTTTTTTTTT
>NW_012117411.1:2972822-2982570 GCF_000951035.1 Colobus angolensis palliatus | reverse complement strand
TTTAAAGCCGTTTTTTCCAATTCTGTGAAGAAACTCATTGGTAGCTTGATGGGGATGGCATTGAATCTATAAATAACTTTGGGCAGTATGGCCATAGGATTGAAATATGTGGTCACAACTAGCCTAAAGGTGGGGCTCATTTTATAATTCAGCTTTGGGAGACAGAGGTCCACCAGCCAAATCTGATAAGAGTGTGAGAAGGACACCTACCTTAGTAACTGTGGGAAACTCTCCAAAGAAGTTAAAGTGAAATAAATATGACTAAAGAGATTTGACTAATCAGTTGGCCAAACCTAAACCTTTTTCAAGCGTTGGTGTAACTCACTTGGTATATCAATGACATTAATCTTACACCTTTCTCTGTCAAGTTATATATTAAAATGTAAGTGTATAATATTGGGTACTCTATGACTGAAAACTTAAGATAAACTTAAAAAATACAGTGGAAAACTAATGGTGCAAGGAAGCAATCCTATTGCAACAGGTCTTTCTAAATTTCAAAATCTTTTGTTGTTTTGATAGGGCTTTAATCCCTCCATAACCCCTCCCTGCTTTCCACTATTGTTTTCAACAGCCATATGCTAACTAGTGAATTTTAAGTTAATTAGTTTACCTTATCTAGTGCATACCCAGGATTTCACTAAGAAATAGTAAACCTTATAATAATTTATAAGAATTTTTTTACTGTGAATATTTTCATAAATTCTATAATCCTTATACCCTTTTGCTGTTCTTCCCATCAAAAGTTGTTTTGTGTGTCCATTGAGCTTGCTAACTTTTCTTGCATATTCACATCTTAGCCAAAATTTTGGCTATTTGACACATTGTAAAAAGGACACATTTATTTGGTCAAATTTCCTCAGGCCTATAAAAAAACTAAATAAAAGGTTAAATCTGATTTCCAGCCATTCCCCAAGAACAATCATGTGTTTTCCTTTGGGAGAAGAAGGAAATTCTTAACAAGTTAGAATTGACTCATGTTTTCTAGTCCTGAATTACAGTAAAGTGGCATCAGCATTGTACTGTGTGACATGTCAGGATGGAAACTGAATATAACTTCCTCAAGAAAAAAGAATATTTTTTAAGCAAATATTTAATACTCTACTGAGAATTTTGAAGTGTAATATATGTTTTTCATAAAATGACTCTACTCCCCAAAATACAGGTGTTATCAAAATCCATGTGAACAATAATTTTCATAAAATAAATAAGCAAGAGATTGAATGAATCAATGAATAGAACTTGGAAGAAACCTGCAGTATTAGAGGGTAACTGAGGCTTTAACATATCTGTATTTATATTTTCTTATCTATGTTTATATAGCATTTAACTTTTGAAGTTAATTTAATAATGTGTCACACAAGACTGGGTAAGTTGGTTTTCTAAATAATTTTTCTGATGAGGTTAAGTTGTTCACAATCATCTCCAATCACATTTAAATGTAAAATCAAAAAGCTCGTTTGAAAGAAGAGATGGGGGATATTAAGTGAAACAATTATTTTCATTATTATACTTTTCTGTGTTTCTGAAAGTTTTCAACAGTAAGTAGATATTTCATTTGTATTAAAAAAGAACACTAAATGTCACTGAATAATTGCAATACCAAGATATACAGATCTCTACTCAGAAACAGCCTGAAATCCCTGTTCCCCAAATACGTTAAGAAATTATCCTCCCCTCTTTTTCCCTCTTGTCTCTATGTATGCTAGCTGCTTCTTGGGATCATCCTTCACTTCCAATATTTGCCCTGTGCATTGATCGTAACTCTGCTTCAGTGTGACACCTTCAAAGGTGAAACCAGCAATAGTGAAAGACAAGAAGGATGAATATAGCTCCCACAGTCTGCTTCCTGGTTCCTTTCACTACAACATTGGGCCCCAGGAGAAGGCCTCATCTCTGAAGTAGTTTATAGGACTTCTATGATCCAGGGTAGCCTGAATCTGTTTTGCCATTTCCGAAAATGTTCTGCCTTTGGTAAATGAATTCCACTGTTAGCACATTTTTGGGCTTTTGTTTTTCTAGATCAAGTAATTGTTTAAAAAGCTTACAAATGCTTTAAAAAGCCTAAAACAGGGAGACATAGAAGAGAGTCATTTTACCTCCTGTACTTTATCCTTTTGTTGTTTTCAATGAAACCTTTAGGAAACCTTAAAGGGCTGTATATTATACTGTGTGCTCTGTTCAAGGAAAGTAGCATAAAGGAGAAAGCATAAGATGTAATTATTTTGCAATTGATCATGGATGTTAGAAACACTTATCTAAAGAAGACATCAATTTGGGGGAAAAAAAAAAAAGCAAAAAGCAGCAAGCAGCAAGCAGTACCTTATAAGCACCTACTCTAAATGTAGAATTCTTCTAGGTACCAGACAGCAGAAGGCTGTGATTGACTGCAGCCTCGGACTCCTCGGCTCAAGAGATCCTCCTGCCTCAGCCTCCCTAGTAGCTGGGACCACAGGAATGTATTATTATGTGTAGTTCATTTTTAATTTTTTTTGTAGAGAGAAGGTCTCCTTATGTTGCCCAGGCTGGTTTCAAATTCCCAGGCTCAAGAAATCCTTCTGCCTCAGCCTCCCAAAATGTTGAGATTACAGGCATGAGTTACAGCACCTGGTAGCTCCTTTTTTCTTCTAGTATTTCAGCAAGTAAGTTCAACTCTAAGAGAATTTGCAGGAAGCCTAATTCAGGGCAGAGATGGGGCTGAATTAGTCAAGATTCAGCAATGTATAGCTATTATGTTGATACTCCACCTAACTCCTATGTCTGCTTCTCAATTCTGTTCAGTGTTGGAGGTAGAGACAGAAGTGATATAACCCCCATTAGCAGAAAAGTCAGACCTCTCTGCCACAGAGGAGCTTAAAGTTTAGTGCAGTGAAGAGTCATCAAACAATTATTTGATGACAATCAAAATTTTACTCACAATTAGGATGAACACTACAAAGATTCTATAGGAGCATCTATGGAAGGTCAGGGAGGGCTTCCTTGAGGAAGGGGGCTTTAGGATAAACTGAGAAAGACGAATTGTAGAGACTACTTAAGGAGAGGGAGAGAGGAGAGTGAGCATGCCAGGCAAAGCAAGAACTTGGACAAAAGGAGCATGGCATAGTCTTTGATTTAGAGATGTCCTCTTGTGGGTGATGTGTGGAATAAAGTGAGTAAATGACAGTGAGACAGACACAAGCTTTACTCTTCCAAAACAATATGAATCAATTAAACAACTGTAAGCCAGAATCTAATTTTTCTTCCTTAAAATAATAAGACTGCAGTGAAGAGAATGTTTCAAAAGGGTACAAGAAAATATGTGAAGAAAGTTTCCAGGAGACTATTATCCTGCCTGAGACCCTATGACTGTCTCATCCTTTGCCAGAAACCTGGAGCTCTAGGAGTCTCCAGTCCACTGTCCAGTCAGAGGGAAAAGACATGCTCTGGTTGTATAATGGAGATATGTTCTTGGCATATCCAACAGGGAATATGACTGCATATTTCCAATAGCACTAATGCTAAATAGTTCTTCTCATGTTATGAACATGGTCCTATGCCCCCAATGGGTAGAAGGAGATAGCAATTGCCTTTTTCACATTTTTCTTGTACTTCTTTTCTATTTCCTCCCCAGAATGACTTCACTTACTTCTCTTCTAAGTGGGAGATGCCAATGTCTGCTAATTGTTTACCTCCAACGCTTAACTTTTCCTTTTACCCCATACAAATATTTTTAACTGACTTCTGAATACCTAGTGTTCAATGAGTATTTGGAAAGTATCTCAAACTTAGGATTTCTCATTCTATATTTGTTTTCCAATCCACCTTGAATTCCATATCTCATCAATGACTAGAAATCGCATAGTAATGTCACCATCTATCACTCTTTTAAACATTAACCAAATTCATCATAGAAATATCTCTGATTTGGTTTTCTTTCCTCCATTAATAATAATAATATTTAATAATACTACCAACAGGTGACGATTATTGGGAGCTTAATACGTGTCTGACACCTGTCCTGTACTTTATCAGTTAATCCGCACAATGATCCTATGCAACAATCCTCCCAATATCCAGAGGAAACTGAGACTTTGGAGAAGTTCTCTTGTGTTATATCTAAACTCATGACTATAAAAACAAGGCCTTTCATAATTCGACTCCACCTCACTGCTTCCAGCTCTTCTCTCACAATCTATCCAGCTGCTATGATTCAGTCATAATCAGCCTTTTGACAGTTTTCTAAATATGCCACACTCTTTCTTGCAAAGGAAATAGGTTACCTCTGACTCCATTTTCATGGTCAGCCTTGAGTGTTAGTTCCTAATGGAATCTTTGATTTTCCTGCCTGCATCCTGTCCATCTCTTCAGTTACCCTCCCTAGTAGCTGGGACCACAGGCACATAACTCATGCTGCTCTTTATTTAGAAGTGTACCTCTCTCAGGAAAGGTTTAGCTCTCCAGGTGTGACAAAAATCTAACACAGTTTTATACATTTAGAGTCCAGAACAGTGCCTGAAACGTGGCAGAAATTCTGTGACTTTTTAAGGAAAGAATGGTGAAGCAAAAAATTATTCCCCAGACACAGTGCTGAATTCTCTCAAATATCGTTCATTTAATCCCCACAACAGCTCTAGGGAGTAGGTGAAATTCATCATTCCCATTTAACACATAAGGAAACTGAGAATAAAAGAAGTTAAATAATTGTCATTGAAATTATAAACTGCCTTCCAAAATCCATTCTCTAATTTTTTTCTTATGAAAATAGAACCCTTAATTTTCAGATGGCCTTATTGCTATCCAGAATTAAGAGTTTATTTTCTTTTGGACTTCTAACCAGATAAGCCTTGTGACTAAGATCTGAATCCTGGTTGTGCTATTAAAAGAAAGTACCTACCTCTTCCATTTTTCTCCTTTCTCTTGACTAAAACATGGTGGTGAGTCATTTTGGATTACACAGAGAAGGGCAACACCCTAGAGGTGGCAGAGCAACATGAAAAAGCAATCTAGGCCAAATGAAGACCTCTTAGAACAGATCCACTTTGACAGATTATGTCCAAAGATGGCCCCAAAAATTCTTCCCATCTTGCAAGTACTTTTGCAATGTAACTTTGTTATTCCTATCATCAAGAGAGCTCTCCCCACCATTTAAATCTGGGCAGACCCCATATCTCGTTTTAGTCAATACAGTGCAACAGAAATGACACTTGAGTCTTTCAAGCCCAGATTTTGCAGTCTGTTTTCACTCTCCTGGGAGCCAGTACCCAGGTCAAGAAGCTTATGCTAGACTATCTAATGATGAGAGACCACAGGTGGTGGGGGGACGGGGGGAGAGGGAGAGAGGCCATGCATGGGAGAATCAAGTGGGTGCAGCTGTAGTCAGCATCTAGACATAAGACTTAGGATCTCTTAGATCTTTGAGATCCATTTGAATAACCTAAGTTCATATGTTGTAAAGTGAAGATGAGCCTTCCTTACTGAGGTCTGCCCAAATACTGGACCCTAAGAAACAATGGCTCTTTTTAAGCCTCAAAGTTTTGAGGCAATTTGTCACAGAGCAATATAACTAAAACAACCACCATACCAGCTGGACTTTTATAAAAAGAAACTTCTATATTGCAATAAGCCACTGTTATTTTGTGTCTCTGGGACACAAGCAGAGCCTATATTCTAGCTACTGCATTAACTTAACCATGTTTCCACAGTAGGTGGCTAAACGAGGACTTTAAATCTAGCTCCAGAGCCCAGACTCTAAACCACACCATTATACTCTTGAGGAGAAAGGAGGGAAAGAAGAGGAAGAGATACATTTTATTTGTAGGAAAACATATATTTTGTTCCAAATAACTAATGGAGTATCTCTATTTTATGGTAAGGATTGTTTTGATGTTTATTAATGATACTGAATAAACTGACATTACAGGCTTCCTGTTTGGCTATTTAAGACCTATACTCTAGTTTTAACCCTTATCAATATTTTGTTTTTACAAAACTCATACCATTCCAAGAAATCTGCAGTGCCCACTAAAGTATAAAATATAACTTTTCTGTGTTTCCACCTTATGAATACCCTGCATACTCTTTCACTTGCCTGGACCGCCCCTACCCTTGTTTCTCTGCATTTCGTTTTTCACATTTTCAACTGAAGATATTCCCTTCTCTAGGGAAACTATCCTGAGCAACCCAGTCCCAATGAACTTCTACAGCACTTGCTGCCAGTTCTATGCATTTGGCAGATCAGATATAGCGTCTTGTATTGTTAGTGTTTTATATATTATTCATTCAAAAGCTATTTACAGGCCACTCACTGTGCGCTACATTGCCTCAGGTGCTAGAGGGAATTACAAGTAAGGATAAGTCAAGATCCCTTCAACCAAGAAGTTACAGTACAGTAGGGGGGGATAAACAATAGTGCACAAATGATTATAAGTCAAAGTAGGAAATAATGAGTCCCAAAAGAGATGGCCACGGGAATTCCTTAATTCCTTAATTCCACTAGATAGAAGCTCCATGTATGCCTTTTCCTTCCTATTTAATTGTAAGCTTCCTCAAAGCACAAACCTTATCACACACTTTGGGTCCTTCACAGTCTCTACTTGACCATTTTGCACACTGTTAACATACAATAAATGTTAAGGTAATTTCTTGATTTATTTAAGGAATATAAATAATGAATACCTAGAAAGTGGTAATTTACTGAAATCTCACATTATTTTGAATAAACTGAGGAAAAATTATTAAAGCTTTACCTTATCAAACCTTAAAATATGTCAACAAATTGAAAATCACAAAAAATTTCAGGAGACTGTTTCACTACTTTTATTTTATCAGAACTTTCTGTGACATATGAAGCTTGAATAAACCATCACCTAAGATATAGAAATTGTTTGTCCTACAAATATTATTTAACAGTGTTTGTTGTAATCAAAATTTGCCTGGCACAGGAAAGGATTATATAATATGTATAATTATATTTTCTAGACTAATGATTCTGTTGAGGACTGTGAAATGTCAAATTAAAAGACAGTTATGTCACTAAGATAATTGTTGCCTAAATCTAAAATGTATACAAGGAAATGTAAGTGAAATGGAGAAACTGGAAAATTGGAAGATCAGAGGAGATAACAGTTTCTATGAGGCAAAAGGAAAAAAAAGCATACTTTTGAAATTCAGAGTTTGAACCTCGGGCTCTGCTACTTATAAAGCATTCTCTCTTGGGCAAGCTACCTAAACTTCTCTAAACTTCAGTTTTCTCAAATGCTGTGGAGAAAACACTGCTAATCTTACATAGATACTGTACAGCATACATGAGAAATGTATGGAAAGTACCTAGCCCAGTACTTCACATACAATAGACATGCAAACGATACCTACAGTTTTATCTTTTTGGTATTCTGACAAATTGGGTATCCGGATGGTCCACTTTTTTATACTACAAGGAAAGGTTCATATTGATTGCAGCATACCAGACTTCTAGATTCAACAACGTGTAAATTTCCTTAAATTGAAAAGTAGAATAAGAAAGAACAGGGAACAAGGCTGGGCTGCCAACATTACATTTTTCAAAGGAAGGGAGGCAATGACAGAGCATTCCCTTTGGAGTTGTATTTTGTTTTGCTTTTCTCATAGGCCACTTTGTCACAGTCAGCTTTTGTGGACAAGCTGTGTTGGATTATGTACCGGGTTATACACTGCTTTGTAGCTCAGATTTTTTTGCAACTTAAAAATAGTTTGATTCGGCCGGGCACGGTGGCTCACACCTGTAATCCCAGCACTTTGGGAGGCCAAGGTGGGTGGATCATGAGGTCAGGTGATTGAGACCATCCTAGCTAACGTGGTGAAACTCCACCTCTACTAAAAATGCAAAAAATAAAAATAAAAATAAAAATAAAAAAATACATTAGCCTGGCGTGGTGGCAGGCGCCTGCAGTCCCAGCTACTCAGGAGGCTGAGGCAGGAGAATGCCGTGAACCCGGGAGGCAGAGCTTGCAGTGAGCCAAGATCGCCCCACTGCACTCCAGCCTGGGTGACAGAGTGAGACTCCATCTCAAAAAAAAAAACAAAACACAAAAGTTTGATTCTATGATTTCATGCCAGTGTGATTACACAGATGTACAGATAAATCCTTAAATGGCAATTAAAAATGTAAAATTCACTTATACTAGGGGCTTAAAAGAAAGACTATGCAAACAGGTTTCAACATCTTCATGGTTAACTTAAACATGTTAAGCAATCTACGTTTCCAGTCAGTTCCTTTACAATGTATGGCAGTTACTTACTTGTCGAGAACAGATTAACCTTGTTTTATCTACACGTGGAAAAAAAAAAACACTAACAGTGAAATGAGTAGGAGCTTTGGAACTGGACAGAATTGGCTGAAAATCCCTGGCTCATCAGTCACTAATTTTGTTGAGAAGTTGCTTAAGCACTTATCTTCTCAGAGAATCTGTATGTATTCTTTTAGGGAAATTGACGTACAAATATCTGAAGGGCAGTTGTGAGTAGTAAAATGAGAAAACTCCAATAGAGTACTCAGTCAGTGCTTTTAAAATAGTTTTTATTTTAAAATGCATGTCTTTTTCCCTTGTTCTTTCCCCAGTTTTCCCAGGAGATGCTCTGTTTACTCATGTTGTCCTAGCACCACTTTTCACATTCCCAAGCGTACAAGCTTGGATGAAAATTTATATGGTTACCCTATCTATGAAAAAATTATTCCCATTATTGTTCTTTGGGGGAATTGCCTTCATTCTTAGGTTAATGCTTTCAAACAGGTTTTTTTTTTTTTTTTTTAATAGAATATAAGGACTTAGTGACTACCTGGTGATCATAAGATTGGAGAACAGGACAGATAGTTTTGTTACAGTTAAGTTTTCCTGGGAATAATATCCTTCTTGTACTGTTTACTAGATATAATACCATGACCAAGCTATCCAAGTCCTTTTGAGTATTTGTTTCTCATAGTTAATCTAAATTGGTTACGTGAAGATGAAAGGAGATAATTAAGCACTCGGTAGAATATATGATATATAGTAAATACTCAATATGTGAATACTGTTATATTCTCTTAAAAACATATATATTCATATGGATATATAGGACATATCTGTAGATAAGCCAATATGTTAACAGTAAATATTACTATTGATTTCTATTTTCTTCATTTCTTTTGTCAGCATTGTACAACGGTCCACAATAAACCATTCTCTCTTTGGTAACTGTATAAAAATAGAAGTACTTTACATTAAAAAGGTAAATGTAATTTTCGTTTATTCATTTACTGTTTAAACATTTATTTAGTAGTTACTATATACCAGACACTTGGGGCAGTTAGAAAATTTAAAAAGATACTCTCGTGGTGAAGCGGAGGGTGGAAAGGGGCACTAAACATATTATAATTTTAAAATAATTGTCATTTTATTAATTGAACATCTTTGACTATCAAATTAAGTGGCAGATTGTGGGTAATAACAGATATAATTCAAATGCAGGGTTTATTTTTCCACTCTGAAAAAACATATATATTTTACATCAAATACAATGTCCCTACATATATTTATCTTTTTAAAAGACTTTTTATTTATTTTTATTCTATATTTATTGTAGTAAATGTTACAATAGCATCTCCCAGATATATCATCTACCTTAAATCAGAAGTATTAAGTTGTTGGCCAGGTCGTGGTGGCTCACGCCTGTAATACCAGCACTTTGGGAGGCTGAGGCAAGAGGATCACTTGAGCCCAGGAGTTTGAGTCCAGCCTGTGCAACATGGCAA